>NW_021634998.1:0-28243 GCF_004799145.2 Neltuma alba | reverse complement strand
AAAAAGATGGGACTCAATCCAAAAAGAAGGTTTCGGTGTTTATTTGTGAAAAGGATAGAGATTAAATTGACGAATGTGGGGCATGAAGGGATGTTCCTGGAGATGATGAATTTCTGACAATCGGAGTCAGCTCCAGTATCTTCCACTTCCCTCGTGAAGCGCACACACGATCAAGAAATTCGGCAAAACAAACTTTAAAAAGGGGGGGTTTTTTTTTTTAACATAAAAATCCTTTTTTTAATTATGTAAACAAGAACTAAGGTTTAATATTGTACAACACATAAACTAAGTCAACAAAACCACTATAACACAAGAGTTAGCTGTGATAAATCTGCGTAAAATCTGATAAATAAATGAATGGTAAGTTGAGTTTCTAGGAGTTTTTATATTTTACATTAAATATTAAAAATGACGACAACTATATAATTTTTTAATGTAAACTTTGTTTGAATTAATCATTGTCATTTCATGGCTTGTGCTGTTTTTTGTGTGAAACTTAAGCTCATCCATGCGTCTGTATGCACTATGCGCTATGTTAAGTGCTTGCTATACAGGCTATCTATTTTCACATCAATCACTTATTAGAGGCCAGAAATTGTAATTGCTTGAGGCCAAACATAAAAATATAATTGCTCGTGACTTAACCCACCTTGTTTGACACATTTCAACGTGATGTGTACGTCTTTGTCTTTTGAAAGTAGGAGATGCCATGAGACGCATAGACATTATAGGGAAAATTGTTCCAATGTTCCATACAAGACAAAAAGATTTCAATTAAACAGAGATATTTACAGGACTTATATTATGTTTACAAGGAATTTCAAAAGATTATACCATCTAATAAAATAGGCTTTGTTTAAACTGAGGTCCTTATTTTCTTATATACTATTTTCGGTCTTAATTATAAGAGTTAGTTGACTAATTTAAAAAGATTAAATATAGAAATTAGTTTTTTATAATAAATAGGTGTTGTCTTTCATAAAATATTCTTGCTAATCAAATGTATTGGTTAGAACTACTATTGTTAAAAGGACTATCTTGAAAAAAAAATACATAAATATAAGAGACAAAGTAGATTAAAGTCTTATATTTAGGACTAAAATAAAAATCAAACAAGATTTTATATTAAAGACCGAAGGTAGTACTTGATAAGATCTAATGATGAATTCTAGTTCAATAGGTTGGATTCGTTTAAATGATATATTTTTGGGTGTTTTTTTAAAACGAAGAAACAGAAATGGAGACGAATAAACGGAAAAAAAAGTTAAATTTAGGCAACCGTATAAGGTACAAATGGGGGCGGGGAACTACATCTATATATAAAGAAGCAGCATTATTGATGCAGTGCTTTTAGCATTAGAGCTGAGTGTGTGCAAAAGCCAGTCGTATAATTGACATATAATTGCTTCGTGTGGGAAAAAAGACATACATTTCTTATATTCATCAAACCATGTTGACATTTCAACATATGACATTTCCACGATCTCAATGTCTTTAAGAAGTGAGATTTAATGCGATGAACAGAATGGAAAAAGCTATATATATAAAAGATAAAATATTAATGCAAACAAAGATATTTCAAACGCTCATATTAAAAGGAAATATTAAAAAAATTATTTTATGGAAAGCAGGCTTGGCTTGCATTGAAATCCTTAATTTTTTGTATACTTGATAATATAAAGTTGGAAATTCTATTTTAATGTATAAAATACTTTTATGCCATAATAAGTTTATTGTTCACCCTTTTTTTAAAATAGAAACAAAAAAAAAAGAATTGATGAACTACGGAGAATAAAAACATATAATTTCTTATATTCATCAAATCATGTTGACTTGTCAACTTGATATATGACATCTCAACGATTTTAACATCTTTTGTAAGTGAAATTTAATACTATGCATAAGATGGAATTGACATGAAATGGGAAAATCTCTCTATATGTGAAAAAATCACAAGGAAATTTACAAATATATTTTAAAGATTCACGTTAAAAAAATATTTTTAGAGTTTACATGGTGAAAACTAGGCTTGGCTTGAATTGAAATTCTTGTTTTATTCTATTTGAATGCATAAAATTCTTTTCTATGATTGAAAAAAATGGAAGCAAAGAATAGAATTGAGGAAGCAGACAAGATTCGGATTTAATCAACCATGTAGAAGACTCAAATTTAATTTACAAAACCAGAGGACCGTTATAATAGATAATCAAAGTGTTGTTGATAAAGTAGGTGGGAAAGCAACGTCCATCACATAGAAGTGTTGTTGATAATTAAATTGGGTCTACAAATAGTAGTTACTGCCTCCTGTACTTAATAAAAAGCTAGTTTAACATTTAATTTGGTCCTAAATATAAAATTTCAGTTCACTTTATCTCTCATATTTATTTATTTTTTTCAAAATAATTCTTGTACACATATTAAGATTCTTTCAAATAATAATTCTAACTAATACATATGATTAGCAAGGTATTTATGAAGGACAACACTATTTATTATAAATAATTAACTTAACAAATTTTTTTAATCTGCTCAAATTAATCAACTAACTTTTATATTAAATTAATTACAGGAGGTAGTATTGTATTATATTGATGCCCTCACAACAGTCATCAACATGGGAGTGATGAATGAAGAAGATGAAGTCATTTGCTTGTGTTCTGGCAATAACACTCCTCTTGCTTGTCATCTTCTTTCTGCAGATTCCAGACCCGGTACCACTACTTCTCCTCCTTCCTTTCTTCATTCCTATCATTTTCACTCAATTAAGCCCTGTACGTACGTATTAATTTATGTATATTTTGCTAAGTGAAGGAACGAAACCTTCGCAGCCTGTATCCCACCGTACGTCCGCCCCCAGCAGTACGTCCCCCCCGGAGGATCCAGCCCTCCCTACTGCCCTCCCTCGGCATACGGCTGCCGTCCCTCAAAACCATACTTATGAAACATAAGTCATAACTAGTTTTAAGGTTTTGCGGTAATTTTGGTTTAGATTATACTCCAGTTTTTCATATAAGTGTTTGTTTGATTTTTATTTTGATCCTAAATATAAGATCTTAATCCACTTCGTTTTTCATATTTATTTATTTTTTCTCAAAGTAATCTTGTAATGATAGTAATTTTAGTTAATACACTTGATTAGCAAAGATAATTTAAGAAAGATAATACATTTATTACAAATGATTTGCATGTGTCAAATTTATTTAATTATATGCAAAAGACTACATCTAACTTTATTTTGATGTGTCCTTTCCCTCATAGTCATTTAGGTATAAATATTGAAAATCCTATTTATATGGGTGACAAACATGGCTGGTCTAGTTATAGTCAAGACTTGTCATTTCCAAATAAATTGTTATCATTTTTAATTAATGCACTTATTATTTCCCATTATAGTGTTATATATCAGGAAAAAACACATTATTAATATCAAATTTAAACTTGTCATTTTCTAATCAAGACATGTTATTTTTAAATAAATTATTGTCATTTTGATTAATGTACATGTTATTTTCTGTTATGCATCAGGAAAAATTACTTTGTTAATATCAAATTTAGTCTTATTATTTTTCAATTAAAACTTGCTATTCCCAGATAAATTGTTGTCATGGGATGGAGCTACAGTAAAATAGTCAACTTATATTTTTGTTTACATTATAAGATTAAAAAGTTATTGGTGACCCAATGATCATCTTTCTTTTTACTAGTCCAAATGACCAAGGGATAGTGGAATCAAATCCCACTCCTACTCCCACCACTTTCTTTAAATATTCTTATATGGCCAAAAAAAATCTGTGACAAAAAAAAATTCCACCGGCAGTCACCACTCACCACACTAGCACCAACAATGGGTTGAGCCCTTTTTAAAAAAAAAAACAAAAAAGAACATTTTGTCATTTCATTGAATTTCAAAATTCCAATTTGAGAATAACTTCTTTCTCTGTCATTTAAAATCCTTAGCTTCTCAAATTGAAATATCATATATTTAGTTTTCTTTATTTGTCATTTTCCCTTTAAATTAAATCACAATTTTTGTCTGTTTTTCCGAAAAATACAAACAGAATATGAATGAATAAGTTATAAGATTCAAATATAAATAACCATAGGAAGATCCAGATGGGAAAAAAATTATAAAAACCAGCATAATTTCTTTTAACATTAATCAGAGTCTGTGCAAATGCCAATCTGATGATCTAATGACTAATAATTATAACTGCATCACACCAAAAGGAAAAATTTCCCTCAATATAACAAGTCACACAACAGATCTCATAAGATCTTGTGTGCATGCGATCACCGACGATACATTCAAAGTTTTTACACAGTTTATCTATAATTAACATAAACACATGCTGGAATTTTATACAATTTATCCAAAACTAAATTCACGCAGGCAACTAGCTAGCCTAGAGATAGAATATATAATATCAATATCATTCAAATAGTTCTAAAAAGCCAGGTAGGGCACTCTGACACAGATAAACTTACGAAAAATATTATTCTTTCTGGTCCTAAATATAAAACTTATTCTGTAGTGTAAAACCCATTCTATAGTGTAATTATACTACAGAATGGGTCTTATATTTATGACCGGAAATTTACATTACAAAATGGGTTTATATTTAGAACCGGATGGAGTACAATCTTTTTCTCCCCTCCTCTGTATGTACATTCTCTGAATCTTCAACTCTATTTTGATGGAACTGAATATGTTTTAAACGACGTCATTTTAGATATGTCATCTTGTCGGTCAATTTTCTCATTCAATCTCAGCTGTCTATATAATTTCATATATTATATATATTTTATCAATTTCCCCTGCAATTCAGTCGTTCTTCTTTCGCGCATTGGTCCATTCTTTCTTCTTCTTTCGTTCTAGTCACGCGACGCTTATTCCTTTTTCGCTGAACAATCATCAACTTTAATTGGATTTGGGGTTAATTGTGCTCTCAATTTTTCTCTACTTCCCAAATATTTTTTTCTTGATTTTTTAAAATAATTCTACGTAAAATAAATGCAATTTAATTTGATTTCGTATAAACAAAAAATATTGTTGTTCCATTTTTTAATAATTTTTCAAGCAAAAAGTATTTTAAATTAGTGCAAGTTTTCCCTTAAAATTTTAGATATAATTTTTTTGAAAAATTAAAAAAAATTGGAAACTGCATTATCATATCATTTAGAAATGGAATTTATTGCTATGACCGAGATGGATCGGAATTGACACAAAATGAAAAATTGCTTGTTTGCTAAACAAAATGAAATGAAAAATTACTCAATTAAACAAAGTTATTTTCGAGACGTTGAAAAAGGAATATTAAAAATCATATTATTAAAACTAGGCTCAGCTTTTTTGACCTTGAGGTAGGCTTAGCTTAAATATCGATCAAATCCTTATTTCTTATATATTTGATTTTATCTAATAATAAATATCTTGATTTAAATGATACTAAGGTCCTATTATAAGACCCAATTTGATTTTATTTGGTCCTAATGATAAGACCCAATCATTTTTTCTTTATTTATGTATTTTTTTCAACATAATCCTTCTATAATGAAGTTTAGCAATATCTTAATTAGCAAGATATTTAGGAATGATAACACTTATTATTAAATAAAACTTAACTTTAATCTCCTCAAATAAGTCAATTGGGTATAATTACGGAAGTACTTTTATTTTTCTTTTTTAAAAAGAAAGAGAAGTAAAGAAGAATGAAATTTAAAAAAAAATCTATAAAGATCAGCACCATGATCAAGACACGGCATTTTACGTCAGCATCTGTTTAGTGATAGGAGAACTAATACAATAAATATGAGAAATTTAATCTAATTAATGTCCAAATAAATGTATGCACACACATCGATTAACTCTTAAGTAATTCACCCATTTGATATTAACGGGATGATGAGATATGGATCAATCTAATGCAAACGTTTTAATTTCCGCAGCTCACATGACGGCACATGCATTCTTGGGTCGTAAGGGTCGAATGAGGATGCATGAAGCAGGTGATTTGTTTTATTTACTAAAAATAATGATAACAAAAAATTCAGAAGTTATTTTCTAATTAAGCACAAGTGTTGAAATTAAATGTTGATGTTTAAAAACATCCTTCGCAATCAAACTCGATATATCTGAGACAATGATTCTGATGCCTTTATCATGAAAAATTAGCAAATTTATTTTGTAAGAAATAATTTCAACTGCTCAAAAAATCAAACTTCCTAAAGATTTAATTTGATTTTAAATATAAGATCTTAATTCACCTTGTCTCTCATTTTGCTCTCAAAATATCTTTATTGATTGTAAAAGGTTCCCATCAAAAGATAATTCTAATAATCTAATAAACATGATAATTTAAAAGGATGAATACATATTTGTGACAAAAAACCTTCTCAACTAATTCTGTTAATATTTCCAAATCATGTGTTCATGTTTTCTTTTTAATTCCCTCCGCCTCTGTATGTGCATTCTTTGAAACTTCAACGGAGCCAAACTGAAAGCGACATGTGTTTTAAAATGTACATCAGTCCGTGACTAAGCACGTGATCGTGTCGCGGTGGGAAAACAATCTGTCATTCGCAATTGACAGGGTACGATGGAGGAAGCCAATAAAAATAAAATATATGGAAGAAGAAAGACTCAATTTAGGTTCCTGCACCGGAAGAATCTGAAAGAAGATAATAAAATGAAAGGTGTTGTTGATAATTAATGGGTGCCTACAAACAGAGGTTGTTATATTTATCGTTTTCATTTATACATATATTCGGTTTAATTTATATATAATTCCGAGGGCAGGACGGAAACTTTCGCAGTCGTACGTAGCAACTCCATTCCCAAAGCACCCCCGGAGGAAACTGATGTCGCACAAAGCCATAGTTACATTATGAAACATAAAATGGAAATGAATAAGTGAAAAAAAAAAAGTAAATTTAAATAACCGTATAAGGTACAAATAGGCCAAAAAAAAGGGGAATGTATGTGTGTGTATGTACTATCCGGTCCTAATTATAAGAGCCAGTTGATTAATTTGAGGAGATTAAGAAAGTAAGTTGAGTTAGTTATTTGTCCTAAATAAGTGTTGTCTTTTCTAAAATATCCTTGATAATCAAGTGTATTAACTAGAACTATAATTATTAGAAGGACTGTATTGGAAAAAAATTGAGTAAATATGAGAGACAAAGTGGATTAGGGTCTTATATTTAGGACCAAACTAAAAGTCAAATAGGGTCTTATATTAAGGATCGGAGGTAGTATATAACAAGCAGCATTATTAATATTGATGCAGTGCTTTTAGCATTAGAGCTGAGTGTGTGCAAATGCCAGTCCTATAATTTAACTAACTACTATAATTGCTTCATGTGAGAAAAAAAGACGTACATTTCTTATTTTCATCAAACCATGTTGACATTTCAGCATATGACATTTCCACGATGTCAATGTCTTTTATAAGTGAGATTTAGGAGGTGTTTGGATAACTCTAAAACTGTTTTTTAACACTTTTGTATAAATTAAGGCAAACTCTTTCGTATATTTATTTTGTATACTATAAAAATATCTTTAAAATCATGATTTTGTTTCTATTCAAACACTCTTTTAATGCGATGAACAGAATGGAAAAAAGCTATATATATACATGATAAAATATTAATGCAAACAAAGATATTTCAAACGCTCATGTTAAAAAGAAATATTAAAAAATTATTTTCTGCAAAGCAGGCTTGGCTTGAATTGAAATCCTTCATTTTTTGTATACATAGTTGATAAGATATAATTGGAAATTCTTTTTGAGTGTATAAAATACTTTTATGTCATAATAAGTTTATTGTTTGCCCCTTTTTTAAATAGAAACCAAAAAAAATTGATGAAGTACGGACAATCGAAACATATAATTTCTTGTATTCATCAAATCATGTTGACTTGTCAACATGATATGTGACATCTCAACGATTTTAATATCTTTTGGAAGTGGAATTTAATACGATGAATAAGATGAAATTAACATGAAATGGAAAAATCTCTCTATATGTGAAAAAAAATCATGTGGAAATTTACAAATATATTTTAAAGATTCGCGTTAAAAAAATATTTTTAAAAATTACATGGTGAGAACTAGGCTTGGCTTGAATTAAAATCTTTTTTTTTTTGTATTTTTTTGTATACTTGATTAGATGTAATAGAAAATTCTATATGGATGTATAAATTTTTTTTTCTATGATAGGTTTATTGCTTGCATTATTTCAAAAAACAGAGAAGCGAAGAATAGAATTGAAGAATTAAAGAAGATTCACATTTAATCAACCATATAGAAGACCCAATTACTCAAATTTAATTTACCCAACAAGAGGACCATTAGAATAGATAATTAAAGTCTTGTTGATAACGTCGGCGTGAAAGCAATGTCCACCACATAGAAGTGTTGTTGATAATTAAAGTGAGTCTATATAAATAGTACTATCTCCGATCCTTAATATAAGAACTAGTTGACTAATTTGAATAGATCAAAAAAGTTTGTTCAGTTAGTTATTTATAATAAATAGATGTTGTTTTCCTTAAAATAGTCTTACTAATTATGTGTATTGGCTAGTGCTATCATTTGATGAAATCTTTAATATATACAAATACTATAAGGACTACTCTAAAAAAATAGATAAATATGAAAGATAAAATATATTAAAGTCTTATATTTAAAGTCAAATTAAAAATTAAACTAACTTTTATACACTTCCGGTAATAAAAATAAAACATTTATACACATATGTATACGGATTTTATATTTAAGATCGAAGGAGTACTAAAAACTGGATATGGCATGATATTATATTGATGCCCTCACAACAGTCGTGAGCATGGGAGTAATGAATGAAAAAGATGAACTCCTCCGTTTGTGTCCTGACAATAGCACTCCTCCCCCTCGCCATCCTCCGACATAAGTCCTTGACTAGGAACAGTGACTGATTAACAACTTGGTGGCTAAGGAACAAACAACGCGTTTTAGAATCTGACATAAGTCCTTGACTAAGCACGTAATCGCGCCGGGATAGGAAAATCGAAACTGACGGGGCGGGGGAAACCAATTTCCACCACACAGGACAATTAAGATATATACAGAGCGTTAGAGCTAGCAAGAAGTGAATGATCAGCTTTTTTATAATTGGTTAATAAAATAAAATATATAGAAGAAGAAAGACTCGATTTGGGTTGACGAAGAAGAAGAATATAATTATTGAAATAATTAAAATGAGTCTATAAATAGCGATTATTATATCGATGCCCTCACAAGCCACAGCAAGGGAGTGATGAAGATGATGAAGCCATTTGCTTCTGTTCTGGCAATAACACTCCTCCTCCTCGCCATCCTCTGCAACCACATGGCTTCTGCAGATTTCAAACTCGGTACCATCCCCTACTTCTCTTCCTTTCTTCATTCCTATCGTTTTCCCTCAATTAAGCCATGTACGTATGTATATAAGTTGTGCATATAATATATCGATTAATTTATGTATATATTATTGTGTGCAGGACGGAAACTTTCGCAGGCGCCGGTGTATCCCAAACCCAAACCGTACGTTCTCCCCCAGCCCTACTGCCCTCCCTCGCCACACGGCTGCCGTCCCTCAAAACCATAGTTATGTTTCATAAGTCATAACTAGTTTCAAGGTTTCGCTTTAATTCTGGTTTAGATCATATATATGGTATATGTGTCCTCAGCTTATGGCGTCCAGAAGGGAGTTCACTACCCTACACACACGCGTACGTTCTTCTCAGTCTAAATAAACCTTGGGATATATGTTCTCTTAGTTTGTGTAGTCAAGAGTCCTTGATGGGAATTTAAATACTATTTTCCGTCTTTAATATAAGATTTTATTTAACTTTTATTATGATTTTAAATATAAGACGTCAATCTACTTTATCTCTCATATTTATCTTTTTTTCCTAAGATAGTCCATTCATAATGATAGTTATAGATAACAAACTTGATTAGTAAGGATATTTTGAAAAAAATAACACATATTCATTACAAATAACTAATTTAACTAAATTTTTTAATCTCCTTAAATTAGTTAACTCGGTCTTATAATTAGGACCAGAGGTAAATTTTTTTCCCTACAGCTGAACAGAAGGGTTTAATAAGATGGAAAAATCAAGACCGCATGGTCCATTCAGGAGGTTAATTATAATTTACAACAGAACATAGTTTATCTGAGCGGCAACGTCATCCAAAACCAGCTTTTCTTTCCTCATTAATGAAAAGGTATGGTTATACTGCCACTTTTAAAGCCCATACCAAAATTATATCCTTATTCGCCGCGAGCTAAGGGATTTCGTGAAAATCATCATATATGTGATTATATATATGTATGCACGTACATATATTCCACTCCCAAAGCGCAAACCAGAATCTATATATAATCAACTAGGTACTCCGAGGTTTCTAGATCATGTATTATAGGCATATACTCCTCGGATCCCAAATATAAAAATTATTTATGGAGTTGGTCTGGATTCTAAATATGAAATCTTAATTCATTCCATGTTGAATATTTATTCTTTTTTATCTAACTTATATACTGATATATTCTTGAGTTACATATATATATATATATATATATATATATATAGGCATTTTAAGAAGATCGTATCATGCCACATTTGTTAGAATTAAATAATTTAGTTATCTTTCTTGACCTACCGAAATTAATTAAGTAATTCTTACATAAAAGACTCAAGAAATACTATCCTGGGTTATTAATATAAGAATTACTTAACTAATTCAACCAGATCAATGATGCTAGAGGATAGATAAATTAGTTAACTTCAACAAATGTGACCCTGTATAAATTACTACTCCTAGCTTATTATATACTAGCACTGGTATTTAATATAAGAGAATTAGTTGAAAATTTGATTTGGTTATAGATATAAAATATCAATATCTATTTTGTCTATTAAATTTATAATGTTTTCTTTAAAATATTCTTATCGACTGGAAGGGTTGCTAAGAAATAATTCTAATGCACATGATTAAAAATAGTAGTTTAAGAAAGTCAACATATATTTATTATAATTAACTAGCTTAAATAATTTTCTTAATCTCTTTAAATTAGTTTTATAGTTTTCAAATTAAAAATCAAAGGTAGTACTTATTTTCTTTATTATTTATTATTCTCTTGAAAGACTCTTGGTTAAATTTAGAAATACGATAAGACGGGGTGACATGTAATTTTAATAATATTTTTTGTTTGCAATGGGCATCTGGCACCGTTTGAGGGGGGCAAAAACTTGCATGCACAAACGCTATAAATTGAAACAATAATCTATGTTTTAGATGTTCACAGTGAAAAACATCATTATTAAAGTTACACCTCAGCCTAATAAAGTATGATGGAGAAATTTGGCATTTAAAAGATCAACCATTAAATGAGGCAGAATATGAAGAATAAAATTTCATTTTGCTACAAATATAACTTAATATACATTCAATGTTTGGATCAAAACCATGAGTCCTGAGTCCATGATGGAAACTAAAATATATTTAAAATCTGACAAATTCATTGAGCACGTATATCAGACAGAATTTCTATCCAACAGCAAAACAAAAGCTTTCAACTAGATGGAGAAATCAAGATCCCATTTAGGAGCTCATATCACAACAGAACACAATTGGAGCAGCAGAGACCAGAATCTATACATATGCACCGAGATAATCCAAGTTTTATCAGATCATATAACATCATCATATATATATAGGTAATTAATTAAAGGTAGATAAGCAACAACCAAGTTTTTCCTTTTAATTTTCAGGGAAAAATGTGGTCACATGGAGGGATGGTCAGGTTTAAAGCTCAAATTACTAATCCATATCCGCCCATCAACCAAACTAATTAAGGTTTTTTCACGGGGAAAAAAAATTCATATCCATACATACATACACCAATTTTGAACTCAAAATCATGATCCTCTGACCACTTTAGAAGCTTTTAACCCCCCTTAATTAATTAGCTTCAACATCTCATCAGTTGGGCTTTTCTGCAATGAACAACTTAACAAATAAAATGTCAAAACTATTCACACCTCTGAAACAGAAGCTTGCCAGACCTAAGTGAACCGTATTCTGAAACAGAGCCACAACAAGAACGTTAGAAAATTTTAAAGATAACATATTAATGCTCTTCAGTAAAATATTGAGCATAGTAATTTCCTTGTTCCCAGCGGTACTTCAATCTTAGAGTGGTGGACCAGACCCCGTTGAATTCTAAGAAAGAAGCTACGTTAGTCCAAAGTCTCCAAAGTACTTCTTACTACATAAGCATGTGAAATTCTTACGTGAACCCGGGGACCACTTCATTTCTGATCTATCCAATTAAATGCAACCAACTCATAGATATTCAGTCTTACATGGCATGACAATCGAAGAAATAATCTATGTGGGTCCCACCAATTTTTATTTAACAATTTCTCTTTCCATCAATTAATTTCTCTCCCTTCCTCCATTTTCACTTCGAATTATGGCCTTTTTATCTTCCATCAAAGCATGACACCGTTTTGTCCGACTTGGCAGCTTTACAGTTTTTTTTGGGAAAAAGAACAAAGCTCTACAGTTAATTTCAAACTGTAAATTTGGGATTTTCTTAATATATTATTACCTCTAATTCTTAAGAATTAGTCTGGTTTTTAATTTAATTTTAAATCTTTATTTATTTTTTTAACATAGTCTTTACAGTAGCTGTTTTATCCAATGTTAAAGGTAATACACTTGTTTAATAATAGTATTTTAGGAAAGATAACACTTATTTATTACAAATAATCAATTTAACAAATTTTATTAATTTACTCAAATTAGTCAACTAACTTTTATATTAAGATTAGACGTAGTATTATGTATATGAAATTTGTTTACCTCAATTAGTTATATCAATTGAAATAAACAATATATGTGTGATATATATACTATAACTAAATTCATCTCAATCCCATGTTCACTATTTTAATTATATCTATCAAAATTTTTAAATTTGCATGGATCAATAATTTTAGATACTAACTTTTATATTAGATTAAAACATATATTTAGCCTTTTATTTTTATATAAAGTTTCTGATCTCTTAACTTTAAAAATATATTTTTAGTCTTTTAACTTTTAAAATTTTTAGTCTTAAATGATGAGTTTCTATAACAATTATAATTATTTTGAAAATTAAACTTAATATATTAGCTTTTAACAATATTTTATTAACATTCAAGATCTCAATATTATTATTTTTTTGTTAACAGCTTTAGGATAAAAAGACTAAAAGTATACTTTTTAAAGTCAAGAAATTAAATTAAAATCTTATATAAAATTAAAAGACTAAAAATATGTTTTAGCCTTCATATTATTATATGAGTTAAACTGTATTTAGTACCTTAAAATATTTTGTTAAGTGTATCGAGCATTCTAAATTATTTTTTAGCACATCAAGTACTTTCAATTGCATTAAAAATACTTTAAAGTACTAAAAAAATAATTTAAATTGCGTCAAATTCAAATTCTTTGGATTGCCCTAATTTTTCATAACAACTTGTATATTATGCTAAGTGTCAAATTGCATAAAAAATATTTTAATGCATTAAATATACTTAAAAATATATTTTAGGATGCTGATATATTTTAAAAGACAAAATTTAGGTCTAGACTTATATTCATTAGATCTATTTCTCCAGTAAAATTGCAATGCATGGGTTTTCCATTAATAAAAATTGATTAGGAATAAAAATTTAAAATTCTGGTAAACCAAGCAAATTCACTTACTTTTTAACGGTAGAGCTTTCAAGCTACGGGTACTGAGCTTCGATGGAAGAGGAAGAAGGGCATTGTTGGAAGCGAAAGTCGGATGAAGAGGGAGAAATTAACTGATGGAGAGAGCTTGTTAAATATAAAAATTTGTTGGACCCACTGGTTATTATTTTTCTAATTGTGATGCCATGTAAGAGTGAAGTTATGTGAGCTGGCTTTTTTTTATTGGATAGACGACAAATTATGTGGTGCGTCAGGTCCACGTAAGAATTTCTCGTATAACTCCTGAAAAATACGTGAAATTAAATATCAGTAAACGTGGGATTCCATCACCCGTCCTTAAAATGAATCACATATTGTTAGCCAAGGTTTTAATGCTAAGAATACGATTGTAATTAATATAACTAGTCGCCTCGTACATCAATTGACTAAGCACAGTGACAGATTAACGACTTGGTGGCTGAGGGACCAAATGGAAAACGCGTTTTAAAATCTACATCAGCCCTTGACCGTACTAGGCACATGATCGTGTCGGGATGGCAAAATCGAGATTGACGGGGTCGAGGAAACCAATTTCCCCCACACAAGACCATCAAGATATATACAGAGCATTAGAGCTAACAAGAAGTGAATGATTTGCTTTTTTTTATTTATAATAATTATTACTACAATCAAATTATTATTATATTTTTTTACATTTTATTACTAGTGATTATTAATATTGTATTTTATCATTTTTAATTAAATTATATTATTTTAATATGACTGGTTTGATTCAAGTTGATTCGGTTCGACTAACTGACTCCTAAATTAGTGGTTTAACGATTTAGTGTCTGATCTGATTTTTTTTTTTTCTAGATAAAGCTATCAATGCAAGAAGTGAATGATTTGTGTTTTTTTATAATTGGTTAATAAAATAAAATATATAGAAGAAGAAAGACTCGATTTGGGCTGACGAAGAAGAAGAATATAATTATTAAAAAAAAAAAAGTGCTGTGGATAATTATAACGAGTCTATAAATAGCGGTTATTATATTGATGGCCTCACAACACACAGCATGGGAGTGATGAAGAAGATGAAGCCATTTGCTTCTGTTCTGGCAATAGCACTCCTCCTCCTCACCATTCTCTGCAACCACATGGCTTCTGCAGATTTCAAACTCGGTACCATCCACTACTTCTCTTCCTTCCTTCATTTCACTCAATTAAGCCATGTACGTACGTTGTACATATAATATTTCGATTAATTTACGCATATATTATTGTGTACAGGACGGAAACTTTCGCAGACGCCATATCCCACACCTCCCGGTGGATACGGCCCCCCCGGCGGCTACGGCCCTCCCGGTGGATACGGCCCTCCCTACTGCCCTCCCTCGTCATATGGCTGCCGTCCCTCAAAACCATAGTTATGTTTCATAAGTCATAACTAGTTTTAAGGTTTTGCTGCAATTCTGGTTTGGCTCACGTATCCTAAACTTTATGGTGGCCAGAAGGTAGTTCAGTACCATATACATAGACACACACACACCCCCATCTCAGTGTCCAAATAAACCTTCTGGGATATATGCGTCAGAAGTTAGTTCAGTACCATATATTGGTCTGTGTATTCCAAGCTTCTGTACCGTACCCATCCAAGAGCTTAATTATACCACTTTCAGTCCTAATTATAAAATTTTATTTGTAGACTATAAATAAGATCTTATACTTAAGATCAGAGATAGTGATTTACAACAGAACATATTTTATCTGAGCAGCAACGCCGTCCAAAACTAGCTTTTCTTTTCTTATTAATCAAAAAGTATGATTATACTGCCACTATTAAAGCCCATAACAAAATGGAATCCTTATTATTGGGAGAATTAGAACCAAGAACCTAGAAAAAATAAAATTTATTTTAAAGGATCATAAAAATCATAATTATTTAAAAAGACCAAAAATTAAAATACTATTTGAAAAGGACCATAATTATTTTAAATAGCCCATAACTAGACTTCCGATGTTCTCTGTTACCGCATCTCAGATTTTTTTCGTTATAATCTCAATTATTGGACAATTAGTGAGTTTTCTTGTTTCCCAACAATCGTCGCATTCCCACTCTACACAGAATTGAAAAATCACTGAAACTTATTGATGATAAAGTCTTTTCAACATCTGTGAATTCCTGTAATCCATTCGTATATTTGTAGTTATTTTTTTATAGTCTGACCTTAAGATATCGGCATTTTCTCGATTGATTATGGAGATGTTTGGCAAGATGAAAAATACTTTTTAAAAGCACTTTTCTGCAAAACGAGACAGACTCTTCCACATATTTATTTTATATGCTGTAAAAGCACTTTTAAAACTATGATATGATTTTTATCCAAACACCGCCTATATATATATATATATGTTTTAGCAACTTATCCTCATTTTATTCATCCACTTTCATTATTGTATGGCTATATCAAAAATCAACAGGCGATGGACAATTTAGCAGCAGAGTCTGCACCGTTGGACTTAGGACTGTGAGTGACAAATGGTTTTGGATGTTATCACTTGCAATAGGGAAAGTTGAAGATCTTCCTAGAATAATGTTATTAATAATTGCAAATTCTTAGTATGAATAACAGAAAGAATTGTGTACATAGAGCCTGGTTAAGGACGCTCCGACTTGCTTAAAAACTTATGGAGAAAAAGCAATTACATTATTTTGAAATAAATGCCTAACAACTTAATTAAATAAAAGGGGAGGAAAGCAATAACTACTACTATATCAAGGCAGAAAAATCGTGAAGAGAGATGAATGTCGAACTGGGGTAATTTGGTATTCTAGGATCAATATTTTAAATTTTGGTCCTTTTAAATAATTCTAATTTTTATGATTCCTTTTATTAAATATTTTTTTCTATAGGTCCTCTATTCTAATTCTCCCCTTATTATTTGCAGCGAGCTAAGCAAGGGATTTCATGAAAATCATCATCATATATATATATATCTGCATATATGTTTGGATGTATATTTCCACTCCCAAAGCGCAAACCAGAATCTATATACTCCAAGGTTTCTAGATCATAGTGCATATCTGCCACCTGCAGTATCTCGAACTCTCCATTCTCACCGAACCTCATGCTTCTGCGTCTCTTTTGGGTTAGATTGTTTTCGGAAGCGCATAAAAGGAATAATACACTATCAATGCCCAACGTCGTCTTCTTCCTGGTGTTCTTAATATCAGAACCGCTTCTACTATTCGATCGAAACCTTCTTGGTTAGGTGGTGAGTGTTTATGAATTCATTTAAATGACATATTTTTGTCTTTTTTTCAGAACGAAGAAACAGAAATGGAAATGAATAAGTGAAAAAAAAGGGGTTAAATTTAAGTAACCGTATGAGGTGCAAATAGGAAAAAGAAAAAACTATATATATACATATATGTATATAACACACACACACACACACAACAAGCAGCATTATTGATGCAGTGCTTTTAGCATTAGAGCTGAGTGTGTGCAAATGCCAGTCCTATAATTTGACTAACTAATAATTATAAGTGCTTCATGTGGGGAAAAATACATACATTTCTTATATTCATCAAACAAAGATATTCCAAAGTCAATGTCTTTTAGAAGTGAGATGTAATGCGATGAACAGAATGTTAAAAGGCTATATATATTCGATAAAATATGAATGCAAACAAAGATATTTCAAACGCTCATGTTAAAAAAGAAATATTTAAAAAAATTATTTTATGAAAAGCAGGCTTGGCTTGAATTGAAATCCTTAATTTTTTTCTATACTTGACATGATATAATTGGAAATTCTATTTGAATGTATAAAATACTTTTATGTCATAATAAGTATATTATTTGCCTGTTTTTTCAAATAGAAACGGAAAAAAAAAAAAAAGAATTGATGAAGTACGGACAAGAGAGCATATAATATCTTATATTCATCCAATCATGTTGACTTGTCAACATTTTTTTTTTTACCAGACTTGTTGACTGATATATGAATCTCAACGATTTTAATATCTTTTGGAAGTGGAATTTAATACGATGCATAAGATGGAATTGACATGAAATGGAAAAATCTCTCTATATGTGAAAAAAATCATGTGGAAATTTACAAGTATATTTTAAAGACTCAAGTTTAAAAAATATTTTTAAAAATTACATGGTGAAAACTAGGCTTGGCTTGAATTGAAATTCTTTTTTTTTTTTTGGTATACTTGATTAGAGGTAATAGAAAATTCTATTTGAACGTATAAAATTCTTTTGTATGATAATTTTATTGCTTGCATTTCAAAAAAAAAATGGAAGCAAAGAATTAGAATGGAGGAAGTAGAGAAGATTCGGATTTAATCAACCATATAGAAGACCCAAATTTTACACAACCACAGGGCCATTAGAATAGATAATTAAAGTGCTGTTGACAGCGTCGGTGGGAAAGCAATGTCCACCACATAGAAGGGTTGTTGATAATTAAAATGAATCTATAAATAGTAGTTACCACCTCTGGTTATTAATATAAAAGTTAGTTTGATATTTAATTTGGTCATAAATATAAGAGTCTAATTTATTTTGTCCCTCATATTTATCTATTTTTTTAAAATAATTCTTATAATAGTTGCACATATTAAAAATTTCATTAAATAGTAGTTTTAGCTAATACATATGATTAGTAAGAGTATTCTAAAAAATATAACATCTATTTATTACAAATTACTAACTTAATAAATTTTATTAATGTAGTCAAATTAATCAGCTAGCTCTTATATTAAATTAATTACTAGAAGTAGTATTATATTATATTGATGCCCTCACAACAGTCGTCAGCACGGGAGTGATGAATGAAGCAGACGCAGTCATTTGCTTGTGTGCTGGCAAAAACACTCCTCTTACCATCTTCTGCATCCACCTGGCTTCCGCAGATTTCAAACTTGGTACCACTACTTCTCCTCCTTTCTTCCTTTCTTCATTCCTATCATTTTCAATCAATTAAGCCATGTACGTATGTATTAATTTATGTATATATTGATGACTGGAGGAAGGAAACTTTCACAGACGCCGGTGTATCCCGTACCGTACATCGACCCCCAGCCGTATGTCTCTCCCGGAGGATCCAGCCCTCCCTACTGCCCTTCCTCGGCATACGGCTGCCATCCCTCAAAACCATAGTTATGAAACATAAGTCATAACTAGTTTTAAGGTTTAACGATGCTAGAGCCTAGATAATTTAGTTAACTTCAACAAATGTGACCTTAGATAAATTACCACTCCTGGCTTAATATATTTCCACCAATACTTAATATAAGAGACTTAGTGAATTGGTCATAAATACTACCTCCGGTACTTAATATAAGTCTCCATTTGACTTTTTGTTTGGTCCTAATTATAAGACCCCATCCATTTTGTCTCATATATTATACATTTTTTTCCAAGATAATCCTTCTAATAATGATAGTTCTAGCCAATACACTTAATTAGTAAGGATATTTTAGGAATGACAACACTTATTTATTACAAATAACTAACTTAACTTGCTTCCTTAATCTCCTCAAATAAGTCAACTGGGTCTTATAATTAGGATCGGAGGTAGTATAAGACTTCAATATCAATTCTGTCTCTCAAATTTATAATGATTTCTTCAAAATATCATTATTAATTGTAAGGGTTCCCACTAAGAAATAGTTTTAATGTACATGATTGATCTGAAGGAGATAGTTTAGAAAAGTTAACATATATTTGTTACAATCAACTTAACTAAATTTTTTATTCTCCCTAATTTGGTTATCTAGATCTTATATTAAGGACATGATGTAATATTTATTTTTTTATTATTTATTATGCCCTTGAAAGACTCTTGGTTAAATTTAGAAGCATAATAAAGAACGGTTACTATGTGATTTTAATAAAATAAAATTTTTTGTGATGGCATCTGGCGCCATATGTTTTTTTTTGGGGGGGGGGGGTACATGCACAAACGCTACAAAATGAAACAATGATGTTCACGGTGAAAAACTTCAAGTTACACCGTAGCCCAATAAAGTATGAAGGAGAGAAATTTGGCATTTAAAGAGATCAACCATTAACTAAGGCAAAATATGAAGAATAAAATTGCATTTTGCTACAAATTTAACTTTAATTAATGTCCAATTAATGTTTGGATCAAAACCATGAGACCATGATGGAAACTAAAATATATTTAAAAACCTGACAAATTCATTGAGCTCGTATAGCAGCCAGAATTTCTATCCAACAGCAAAACAAAAGCTTTTAATTAGATGCAAAAATCAAGATCCCATTTACGAGCTCATATCTCAACAGAACATAATTTGTGCAGCAGAGACCATAAATCTATACATATGGACCGAGATAATCCAAGTTTTATCAGATCTATAACATAATCACTTATTTTCAAGAATCTATACATATTAAAGCTCAATAAGCAACCACCAAGTTTTTCCTTTTAATTTTCAGGAAAACATATGGTCACATGGATGAATGGTCAGTTTTGAGGCTCAAATTACTAATCCGTATCGGCGCATCTACCAAACAGATTAAGGTTTTTTCATGAAAAAAAACCATATATCCATACACCACTTTTGAACTCAAAATCATGATCCTCTGACCACTTTAGAAGCTTTTGACGTTCCTTAATTAGCTTCAGCATCTCAGCAGTTGGCCCTTTCTGTAATGAACAACTCAAAAGATAAAATCTCAAAACTGTTCACATCTCCGAAACTGAGGCTTACCAAACCTAAGTGAACCGTATTCTGAAACAGAGTCACAACAAGAACGTCTGAAAATTTTAAAGAGAACATACTAATGCTATTCAGTAAAATATTGAGCCTAGTAATTCGCTCAGCGGTACTTCAATCTTAGAGTGGTGGACTAGACTCCATTGAATTCTAAGAAAGAAGCCCTGTTAGTCCAAAGTCTCCAAAATAGTTTCTACTGTATAAGCATGTATAACTCCCGAAAAAATACGTGAAATTAAATATCAGTAAACATGGGATTTCATCACTCATCCTTAACGTGAATCACATATTGTTAGCCAAGGTTTTAATGCCAAGAAGAAGATTGTAACTAAGATAACCAGTCACCTCGTATATCAATTGACTAAGCACAGAGACAGATTAACAACTTGATGGCTGAGGAACCAAATGGAAGACAACGCGTTTTAAAATCTACACTAGTCCTTGACTAGGCACATGATCGCGTCGGGATGGGAAAATTAAATTGACGGGGTGGAGGAAACCAATTTCCACCACACAAGACCATTAAGATATATATAGAGAGAGAGCTCCAATCGAAAAACTGATGAATTGGGTCAGTGGTCCGGTTTGGTTTGATTATTGAACTGGGTAGGAGTTGACCCGGTCAATCTAGGGTAAACAACTAGTTTGAATGATTATATTGCTATTAGTTTTATTTTGTCTCATTCAGTTCTAAATATCTCAATTAATATATATTTGAATGAATTTTAATGATAATTTTAGTATCAATTATTATTAATTTTAGTTATTGATGAATCATAAAAATTAAAATTCTTAATATTATTGTACTTTGTTATTATTATAATCAAGGGAAAATCCCAAAAAAGTGACTGTTGAATTTCAAAATGACAAATCAGTATTGGTTACTACACTTGTAAAGAAAATGACTACACTTACAAAGCAAATAACAACATATTTTTGTAGTAATTCTTGATTTGTCATTTTGAAATTTAACAGTCACTTTTTTGGGATTTTCCCTATAATCAAACTATTGTTTTATTTTTTTATATTTTTTTATTTGTGATTATTAATGTTATTATATTTTGTCATTTTTAATTAAATTATTTTATTTCAATATGACTGGTTTGATTCCTAGTTGATCCTGTCTATCCAACTGACTTCTGAACTAGTAGTTCAACTGGGTTAGTGTCTGATCTTTTTTGTTTCTTGATAGAGCTAGCAATGCAGAAGTGAATGATTTGCTTTTTTTTTTTTTTTAATAATTGGTTAATAAAATAAAATATATGGAAGAAGAAAGACTCCATTTGGGCTAACGAAGAAGAAGAATATAATTATTCTATAAATAGCGTTTATTATATTGATGCCCTAACAACACACAGCATGGGAGTGATGAAGATGATGAAGCCATTTGCTTCTGTTCTGGCAATAGCACTCCTCCTCCTCACCATTCTCTGCAACCACATGGCTTCTGCAGAGTTGAAACTCGGTACCATCCGCTACTTCTCTTCCTTCCTTCATTTCTATCGTTTTAACCCAACTTATGCATGTACGTACGTTGGTTGTCCGTATAATATTATATATTATTGTGCAGGACGGAAACTTTCGCAGGCGCCGTACCTCCATTCCCCCTGTGCTCCCTATCCATACGGCTGCCCCCCCTCAAAACCACAGTTATGAAACCGAAGTCATAACTAGTTTTAAGGTTTTGCTGTAATTCTGGTTTGGCTCATATGTGTCCTAAGCTTATGGTGTCCAGAAGGTGGTTCCGTACCACATATATATACATATACATATGTGCGTGTGTGTGTATGCACGCACCTTTCTCAGTGCCCAAATAAACCTTCTAGGATATATGTCTCGGAAGGTAGTTCAGTACCATATATCCAGTCTGTGTACTCCAAGCTTCTGTAATGTCCCCACTACCCACTGGCCACTCCTGTATGATTAATGATTGATATGAAAAATAAAATCACATCTGGCTACAAATTTGATGCACTCGTAAAATGTTCGGATCAAGACCCAAGTGTCCTTGATGGGAATTTAAATAATTTTTTTTTCCTACAGCTAAACAGAAGGGTTTAATTAGATGGAAAATCAAGAGAGCGCACGGTCCATCCAGGAGCCTAATTATAATTTATAACAGAACATATTTTATCTCAGCGCAGACTCTAGTTAATGAAAAAGTATGATTATACTGCCACTTTTAAAGCCCATACCAAAATTAAATCTTTTATTATTTGCAGCGAGCTAATTAAGTACGGGATTTCATGAAAATCATCATATATATATATATATATGTTTAATTTGTATGTATATTTCCACTCCCAAAGCGCAAACCAGAATCTACATATAAGTCTAGATCATGTATTATAGTCTTATACTCCTCAGATCTTAGCTATGGAAACTATTTAAAGAGTTATTTATAATTCTGAATATAAAATCTTAATTCATTTTATGGTTAATATTTATTACTTTTAAAATTAATTAATTTAACTTATATCATATTTGTTAGAATTAAATAGTTTATTTTTCTTTTTTGATCTACCAAAAAATTAATTAAATAACTCTTATATTAAATATTTAAAGAGAACTACTTTCGGTTCTTCATATAAGAATTACTTAACTAACTAAAGTATATTAGTTAACAACGCTAGAGTCTAGATAAATTAGTTAATTTCAACAAATATGGCCTCATATTCTGAAAAATACATTTATATATCATTAGATTATATATCAGTTTATAGGTTAAATAATTTAGTTTGGAGTGATTGATAAATATGAGGCATACAATGAATTAATGTATTATATTTAGGATCAAATCTAACTTTTTAACTAGCTCTGCTAGAATTAATTAGCAAGAGTAATGAGGGGTCAAGTTTTGTTTCAAATTTCCTCTGTCACAAAAATAAGCCATTTTTTTTTTGTCAAATTTTCTTCAAAAATTGCTCCACTTTTAATTTGCCATATGAAGGGCTAGCCAGTTTTTATGCAATTAACCTCTCACCTTGAATTGATGAAGACATCTGGCCAGCAGAGCTAATAGAGCAGGTTGATTTGAGTACATGGAGTTTGGTTTAGATTGATAAATCTCATGACCTCCGTTTTTGTAACTGATGAATTACAGAATTACCCAGTCAAGGTGATTTCCCACCTTTTTTTTTTTTTTTGTCATGCTTTATTAAAGTGCTCAAAGTTATTATTACATATGTAACTGTGATCTTGATTTTTTTCAATTACTTGTTATATTAATATACTATTTAATATTACAAATCAAATTCAAGCATTACCAGACTTAACTAATTAACCATCTAGTATAGCTTACAATTTTAGAGGATTTAATTCTGATATGATTGATCTTTCGACTCTTATTTTATTTCATGTATATGTACATATGTGTGTGTGTGTGTGAATTTTCATTTTAGATATAGAAAAAAAAACGAATTTTTTTTCCAAATTTTGTTTATTAAATAGACGTCAATTTATATTTCCGCTATTAATGTCTAAATTGTCCGGAAGGGATATCTTATTTCATCCGTCCATGGGATGCAATTAAAAGATGGTACTCCTCCGCTTCTTAATATAAAACCCATTTAACTAATTTGATTAGATTAAAAAAATTGAATAAGTTAGTTAATTATAAAAAATATGACACGTTTTTCCTAAAATACCATAATCATCTTTCTTAATACCCCTCTTTCTCTTCTAATTAATTATAATTGAGGGAGTATCTATATGGATAATTTAGAGAAAATTGATAAATATAATAAATGGGTTTTATATTTATGATCAAAACCAACTCAATAATTGGGTCCTATATTAAGAACATGAGGAGTATTATTTTACGTATTTTTGTTCCTAAAGTGCAATGAAGAAATGGTTGAATCAAATGAACGACTGAGATTGAAACTAATAACATGATCAAGGGCTACTAGTTGTTGCACGTGGCCCGGTCCGAGAGAATTTCTGAGAAATAGATCCTTTGTCCGTAGTGAAAAATAAATCAGAGACCATTCCAGAAACAAGCTGTGGAGTCCAGTCCAGAACTTTCGCAATTTCTCTCAAATTCCTCAGACGCTTCTTCACTCTTCGCTGTCCCTTCTTCTCTATATATTCACATTTTCGTCTTTCTCTTTTGTCAAGCCAGCTAACCCTAAGTATTTGATTAAGTTCAGTTCAAGTCTCTTTGAATCGCATCGCAATGGCCGCTCAAGCGGTGTCCTTCTCATCTTGGTCGCCTCTTGTATCTCACGGGGCTGGGCCTTCTGCAACTAAGCCTTGTTTGGCGAACTTCCCAATGACTACGAAGAAGCCTTTGCGTCGTTTTGGGGTGGTGAGGGCTCAGGCCTCTGATGAGAACAAGGACACTTCTTTGGACGTTCACTTCAATAAGGACAACCGTGGCCAGCAACAAACCTCTATGGAGAGGAGGCCTCGCAGGATGGCCATGGATGTTTCTCCTTTTGGTAAGTCTTTTTCTTATTCCTTCTATTGTTAACTAATGTTTTGTGATCGTGCATCCTTTCATTTGCTCTAGAATGGTTTAGATGTTTAAGATTGTATGATCCTTGATCACCCGAGAATGGAGCTGTGAATTATGCGTGCACTCGAATTAACATACTGATCAGGATTAGGATCTGAGAAGTTCGTCTTCCATCATTAGTGAAACTCCAGCGATGTCACGTTGGCATTGACTGCAATTGTTACCCTGCCACCATTTGCCCTTTTGGCTCTTTTATTTTTGGGTGGAATTTGAATTTAATCTGAAATATATTGCTTCACTTAGCAACCAAGTTTGGAATCAACAGGGGAAGAAGAAAAACAAGAAGGAACGAATAATATAGGAGAAAAAGTTTTTGACTTTTTCGCTATTTTACTATCGCTGTTAATTGCCTCTGGACGTGTCTAGCTTTACTTGATCATTAATTAGCATCCACTTTATTATCATCTTTTATTGACATTTCATCCATTCTTGACTTGTTGTGTGTGGTTAGATTAATAAAATGTGCATGAAGCAGAAACCGAGAACAGAGTGAAGCCGAATTGACAGGAATACTTAAAATATGTCAATCTCAATCCTACCAAAAAACAATTTCGCCCAAAATATCATTTCAAAAATATGAAACGAAACCTAATTAAAGTCATTGGTTCTTACTCCTTTAATCAAACGCCAAAGCTGGCTGTTTTCTAAATCTAATGGTAATGCATTGCGAAGCATGTGAATTGATCTTGCTTCTTGACCCAATACAGGTTTATTGGATCCGTGGTCGCCCATGAGAAGCATGCGTCAGATGCTGGACACAATGGACCGACTATTCGAAGACGTCATGACAATCCCAGGAAGCAGGGCAAGTGAAATCCGAGCCCCATGGGACATCAAAGAGGAAGAGCACGAGATCAAGATGAGGTTCGACATGCCTGGTCTCTCCAAGGAGGATGTTAAGGTTTCTGTGGAGGACGATGTTCTTGTCATCAAAGGTGGTCGTAAAATGGAAGAAGGTAAAGATGATACCTGGTCCTCCCGGAGCTATAGTTCCTACGATACTCGCCTCCAGCTTCCCGATAACTGCGAGAAGGACAAGGTTACGGCAGAGCTGAAAAATGGTGTGCTTTACATCACCATTCCTAAGACCAAAGTTGAACGCAAGGTCGTCGACGTGCAAATCGAGTGAGGTCCAGAGGCTAAGGCTTTTGTATTGTACAGTGTTTTTGAGTGTCTTTTTAATTTTCAAAGTATGCATTTAAAGATACAAGTGTGTATGTAAGGAAATAACAGTTTGTAAAATAATTGCCCGGAAATAACATCTTCATTTTCTTCTTTAGAAGCTCCGAGTCAACTATGCTGAAAGGGGTAAACCTACCTTAGGAAGGAAGTATTAAAGAGCAATCATAGTATCAATGATCGACGGTGTGGAATGAAACAGTCATAATCATTAATATGATCGGAGGATGCCGTATCAAATGGGACACGGTATTTCTTGACAAACTTTTCCAGAGCGTTAAGAGTTATGGCGAATTTTCATGAGATATGAAGCGCCGCCCTCTCCTCCGTCCCATCCCGCCCAAACAAGATCTCGTTAAAACCCGATCCTTTCCCTTCTTTTCCCTCCGCTTCATTAGCCTCCCCTTGGCTGAACCAAATACTGTGCTAGAAAGTTTACTGAGAGGCGGAGGGCTGAGCGTTATACAATCTTCCGGTTCCCAGTTCACAGTCGCTTCGTTGTTTTGTGGTGCTCCGTGGTTGTGAGCCGAGTTAATCACTTTAAACATGCATTTAGCGAAGATTTAAGTCTGCATGTGATGAAATAACAGTTTGCAATATAACTCTGATCCGGATCTACCTTTTTATTTCTGAGAGCTTTTTCGTCAACCAGTTGGAAAATAAGAAACGCAACTTCGTATGAGGCAAGGATGAAACAGAGCGGTAAACATGGCGTATTAATTGCTACATGAGCATCGAGTATGAGATGAATTTTCACTGGGATGATAAAACCTGATCTTTTTAACCTCTCTTGTTTCTGAATTTGTTGGCTAACGAGCACTAAGCCACCGTCTGTCATTGTTAAAACTTAGAACACACAATTACATATGAAAACCGCAAATACAAAATGAGTGAGCAAAGTGAAAATCGACCTCAACTTCCTATTTATCATATAGTTTATACTAGCTTTTACATTTGCCTTTTCTTTCCTTCTTCCTTTTTCTCCTTTCAACTACGACAATGGCCATGTCATCTAAGGAGAACAGGACAAAATTACAGGAACAAAGAAAGGAAGAAGGAAAAGAAAAGGCTAAACAGCAAGAAGAGAAAACAAAAGAAGGAAAGAAAGAAAGGACATATTTACACATGCTACTCGAACCCTTCAGGAATGGAGTCCAATTTGGGCTTCCAACTGCTTGGGAGATCAGAAGTCCTATCATGGGCTTGGGACAGTACATCCTCTAAAGAGATCTGCTTGGACACTAGCATTTCTAGCTGTTTCCTTGTTATAACAACTTTGACCCTCTTACTGCCATTGGTCAGCTCTCTGTTTCCGGTGGAAGAAACATTTGAAGGGGGATCACACTGAGGGTTAAGCAAGTAATACAATCTTCCAGCTCTGAGTTCATAGTCTGGGGAAAGATGCTCTGACTCCGAGGCTTTATTAGATGCCCCAAGATGTAACCCTGGAAAATTTTTCAACACATCCTTCACAAGAACTGGTGAGCTAAACTCTAATATCTTCCCATCCAACTTTGCTACCCTCACGACTTTACTCTGCTTTGCCATGGCACCTACTATGGCAAGTCCTGAATAGTATTCGTAACGGCCAAAACAATTACCCATCTTTGAGTAGTTCGATAGACAGAGTTAATTGCAGAAAAATAGGCTGGCATAAGATGTGTTTATTGAGTGCGAGTGAGAGAAACAGAGAAAGCAGGGGAAACAGAGGAAGGTTGAGCTTTGAAGGGAAAGCAAGAGGGATATATAATGAAATGGGAGCGTTTGGGGGGGGGGGGATTTGTTTTCGTGTGGAGTGGAGTAGAAAGCAGTCATTTCATTGAGTAGAAAGAGAAAAGGAAATGTGTGTGTGTGTATGTTTAAGGCACATATTTTTTTTGGGGGGGGGGTGGGGGCATGGAAAAAGAACGAGAAATTTCAAATTTGTCAACACGCATGCTACAGGGTCGGTTAGTGGAAAGTGGTGCAACTGCAATATCTCATAAAACTACACTATAGTCCTATTGCGTCGTAGGCATCTCCTGAGCT
>NW_021634997.1:0-39915 GCF_004799145.2 Neltuma alba | reverse complement strand
TTTTTGTGACATGCTCATCGCCTGTTTGATCCATTTTCTTGCCTGTGTCCAACGTCTCAAACGTTACTATTATTAATATCAGTATTAATATTGGGAGAGAGAGAGAGGGTTACGGTCTTAATGATCTGTAAGTAGAATTAAGAAAATAATTAATTTTTCTACTTAGAACATTCTATTCTAATTCTCTAATAAAATAAGAATATATATGGACTCGTTTTAATACCTTGTGCGCGGCGAATTAGAAGAGTACTGATGACGTGGATGATAGCAATGAGGAAATAAAATAGTAATAAAGTTCATGAGAAGATAATCTCCATCAGAAAATAATTACTGATGATATTGTTCTCTTTCTAACGAACAAAAATAGATAAAAATAGACTTATTGGCATTGTCAACGTCCTAGCCCCTGCGCCACTAGGGTTGTGTGAGGAGAGGGTAGGTAGGTATGGAGGGTAGGTAGTCAAAACAGAGGGTTCATAGTTCCTGAACATTCTCGGGAGAGGGTTATAGTTCCCGAACATTCTCGGAGAAAAGGGTAAAAGTTGTGAAATCAGGTGAGAAGAGACTAATCCCTTACGTGATGAACTAAGATTTGAATCCTTGCTAAGAGAGGTGTCTACATTTAGTGCCCGACAGTGTCTCGAATAGGATTGTCTCTAATAGGAGGATACTTATGTTTTAGCAAAAAAACAAGTGAAAGAGACTTCCGGTCAAAAAACAAGTGGGAAGAGACGCAAACATTAGTATTACTCCCTCGTATTATTATTATAAATTCTAAATAACTAATTAAAAATAGTAATAGATTAGAATTGTATTGTTGTTTTTAAATATACTCTTATGATAAATTAGACAAAAGATAAAAGATAATTCGTGGGGAAAATATAAGAAGAGAGAAATAATTAAAGACAATTAAAAATATATTAAATGTTAAAGCAAATCCAAATTAAAGTTTATATAATAGAGCATATTCCTTTCTAAATTTGAAATTTATAAATAGAATTAGAGGGAATACCTCCTATCTTAAATATAAGATTTAATTTATAGTGTAAATTATACTATAAATTAGATTTTATATTTAAAATTGAGGTGATTTGCATGTGGTACTTCATATAGGTCATGCTGCTTATGTGTTTTTTTTTTTTTTCCTTTGGGGGTTATATGTTGTTTATGTCTTGTTTTGCTGTTTTGACTCAATACTATTCAGGATTCATGTCTTAACAAAATTTGGCCCAAACAATAAATGTCTTGTCAAAACAAATTTCCTGCAATTTTATATTCACGTCAATATTGATTTGTGTAAATCCTAAAACTAAATGAACTAATACAATTTTTGTCCCTTAAATTTACTTTCGTTTAAATTTTAAATCATAAATTTTATCTATCAAAACCATTTAACTTTTTGTCCATGGTGATTCCACTCCCGCTTTGTCTTTTACCTTCTATCATTTTTTTTTCAAGTTGATTTTGAGGAGAACATTGAAAACAATTTTTTATGTTTTCAAATGCAATTTTTTTAAAAAAATTTTCTAAATATTTTTTGGTTTAAAATTGGTTTTAAAAACAATTTTATTAAACTATTTTAAAAAAAAAAAAAAAAAAAAAAAAAAAAAAAACACATCTTAAATTTCAAATTCTCGAATTCAAGAATTACAACAAAAATGTATTGTTATTTACTTTTCAAATATAATTAATTACTATTTAAATGTGGTCACTAAGACTGATTTGAAATTTTAAAATCCAAGAGGTATTTTTTAAGGATTTTTTCAAATATAAAAACACAAAAAAAAAACAGAAACAGATATCACCACAGTTTTTATTCTGATATGCCATGAATATCCTGCTGTTAAATTTTTGATGTCATCTGATTTATTTTTCTTCCCAGTCAAATTAGCGAAAAGGATTTGTTTTTTCCTTCGTTTTCTTTGTGGAAAAAACCTCTTCAACTTGAACAAGGCTAGGCTTCACGTTTTCCAAACCACATCGGACAAAGCATTTTAAAAAATATATATAAATTTTTTTAAAAAAACTGGTTAAGATACAATGTAGGTATTAAATATAATGTTGTTGTCAATAATCACATTTTCGGTTGTCCCCATCAAGACTCCGTGGATTGGAAAAGCATCATCCATTGACCGATGACCTCGCCAATTTAATGTATTTAAATATTTTGCAATTATATTTCACATTATCAAAGTGACACGCTACTGCTCATTAATTTTAATTTATTAACTGAGTTAAATCGGTCAAAATTATATCTCGTGAACACGCAACTTTAGAAATTATGAATAATATTGTAAAATATAAAAAAACAAAATTGTAACCTTAATTTGTGAGAACCGTAGGTAGGTCACTTGTATAAAAAGTTATTAATATTTTGATTTATAATATCTTTTTTAAAATTATCAATCTAAAAAAAAATATTGTTTTAAAAAAGGAGTTAATAATTTTTTTTGGGTAAAAAAGTCAAGTATCGTTCTCCCTTTTTGTTTTTAGGAAAAAAAATCACCAAATCTTTATAATTGATATATAATTTATAATCAAATACACTCAATTCTAATTGAAGCTCAATTTCTTATATTTAATAATTTCATTTGTTAGTTCATATGTTTTATGATTCGGCTACAGTTCAGGTCTTACATGACTTTTTATTTCAATAACATCAAGCATCTTTTTAAGTTTTTTTGTTTAGCCATGAAGTTGTGAGTTCTACCATTTATAAACTTAAAATGTATTTGGATTAATTTTTAAAAAATAATTTTATGATATGAGATAATTATAATTCGATGTAATTGCTTCTAAAAATCTAATTTAAATATTCTTCCGATCCTAAATATAAATATTATCTTATGATATAATTTATAATATAAAATAATTTTATATTTATGACTAAAAGGGTGCTATTTTTAAATTTGGTAAATGAAAGATAACCGGAAAAAATAATTTTACCATTTTCTTATTTGTCTAAAATTTAGGCCTATATCGTTATTTATTTATGCTGGTGTCAGCAAACAACGGACGCAGACTGGCTTCGGGATGCCACTGCAAATGGGAGGCCAGGGGAGCTCGTCGTTATGGCGTCAGGAGACAGACACGTGTCAAGTAATGAAACACAAGGACAAGTGGCCAGCGGACATTTTGGGACGGAATCGAAGGGAACTTTTTTTTTTACTTCTAATTTTCTTAAAAAAAAAACAGAGTTTTTTACATTACATAAAATTATACTCTTCCGATCCTTAATATAAGACCTATTTAACTAATTTGATTAGATTAAGGAAGTTAGGTAAGTTAGTTAATTATAAGAAAAGTGACACATTTTTTCTAAAACACCATAATCATCTTTTTTAATACCCATCTCCCTCTTATATTTGATTATAGTTGAGGGAATATCTATAGGGGTAATTTAGAGAAAATTGATAAATATGAGAAATGAGTCTTATATTTAAGACCAAAACCAACTCAAAAATTGAGTCATATATTAAAGATCGGAGGAGTAGTTCATGTTTAATAATTATCAATTAACATTCTGTATTTTTTACATGACATAAAAAAACTAGTTTTTTACATTACACAAAATTATAGCTCATATATATCTTTTAATTTTAAATTGTTGTTCACAATTTTTTTGGAGTTAATATCATGGTTGGCTCTTATAATTTAACTGAATTTTGGTTTAGATCCTTGCAATTTTAAATTACCAATTTTTGTCCTAATTTTATAATGACTTGTACAAATTTAAAGCATGGGAATCAAAATCAAAATCAAAACTCATCAAGGGCATAAAAAATTACAAGAACCAAAAATAATAATTCAAAACTAAAAGACGCGTGTACGAAATCTTGTCACAGGTCTTTCAGATCATTTGTCATAATTAATAATAGAAGTCCCTTTCTCTTCTTTTTTTTTTTAATTTTTCTGACATGATGAGTTCCAAATTATATAATTAATTTCATATATATGCATATAGTATATAATTTTTTAATATTTTTATATAGTAATTTAATAAATAATTAATAAATATTAATCTCAATTGACATCAAATAAAATACTACTTTCAATCCTAATTATAAAACCCAGTTGACTAATTTGAGGAGATTAAGGAAAAAAATTAAGTTAGTTACTTGTAATAAATATGTATTATTTTTTCAAAAATATCCTTACTAATCAATTGTATTGACTAGAACTACAATTATTAGAAGGTTACCTTAAAAAAAAACATAAATATAAGAGATAAAATATATTGAGGTCTTATATTTAAAACTAAAATAAAAATCAAATAAACTCTTATATTAAGAATAAAACTTGTACCACATAGTCATTATTCTTAAATAGTGATAATGCTTTTCATAGCTAACCACCGGCAAGGCGCTTGGCGCTTGGCGCTTGTGAAGCGGTTACGAGCGTCATATGACAAGACTCGTTCCGATGGGAGGTGCCGCCAAACTTTGTTCCGTGAGAGGAGAAGGAGCGTGTGGTTATGGGAAATCAAGTTCTTATTCACAGTAGACTGCGGGACATGCCCATCACTCTTCCGTCTTTATATAGATAGCGAAAATCCTCTTCTTCTTCGTCTTCTTCATCCTTCCAAGCCGTGAGAGAACTGTGAACAAAGGCCGTACGCAAACCCATCTTTCTGAAGCTACTGAGGTCGATTACGGTTAGTCATGGAAAATGAGGCATCCATGAATCACGAAGCAAAAACCGCTTCAACCATCACCATTAAAGGGATTCTCAGCCTTTTAATGCAAAGCGTTGACGGGAATGGTGGCGATAAGAGAGTGATTTCTATGGGCATGGGTGACCCTTCTATTTATACTTGCTTCCACACCACTAATATTGCTCAGGAAGCTGTCGTTGATACGCTTCAATCTCAGAAATTCAATGGCTATGCTCCTACCGTTGGTCTTCTCCAAACCAGAAAGTAACTGTACTTCCTTGCCTGTCATTTTGTGGATTTCGATTTCTTCTCGCTCTTCAATCTTCGTGTTTTTGTTCTCGCTTGCTGAGTTTTGTCTCTTTTGCTTTTCGAAACTATTCTTTCTTGATTATGATTGTTACCTTGATAATTTCAAGATCACCGCTGTTGAAGTTAAAGTTAGCTGTTAAATGTTGAAATTTTGTGTTTAAGACAGTTTAAACCGAGTATTGAATTTTAAATTAAAAAGCAATAACCACAACTAAATAGAACATTCATCCACATACATAATCCAACAAAGCAGAGTTAGTATATATCTGATGAACTCTTTTTCTTTTTCTTTTTAAACTAAAAAACGACATGGTTTCAAATTTTCAGCCGGAGGACCAAAAAATATAAAATCTAAACCGGTTAACTTGTCCAAAACTCTTGATCAGATTGGCCAAAGGATTGTTTCACCCTTTGCTTGGAAAGATGTCTTCGGGCATCTCACAAGAAGCATTATCGGATTCATCCTTGCACTTGCAGTTGAAAGAATTTAAAATATCTGCTCCTTTAGGTTTTCGTGTCTATGATGTTTTTATTTCTTCTTGGTGACAGAGCAATTGCTGAATATCTGTCCCGTGATCTTCCCTACAAGTTGACATCCGATGATGTTTTTATTACTTCTGGATGCACTCAAGCTATTGATGTTTCAGTGGCAATGCTTGCTCACCCTGGAGCAAACATCTTGCTTCCGAGGCCAGGCTTCCCAATCTATGATCTCTGTGCTGCATTCAGACAAGTAGAAGTTCGCCATTATGATCTTCTTCCTGAGAAAGGCTGGGAGGTTGATTTGGAAGCTGTTGAGTCTCTTGCAGATAAGAACACAATTGCATTGGTGATTATAAACCCAGGAAACCCTTGTGGAAATGTGTACAGTTACCATCATTTAAAGAAGGTTAGTGTTATAGGATTTGACTTAAGGTGAAATAATTGAGACAAGACATTTATAGAATTGGCACTATCAGCACAAAACACTACTAATTGTTGAATGGTCCGTATGTCGCACTTAGATTGCAGAAACTGCTAAGAAGCTTGGCACTGTTGTGATTGCTGATGAAGTCTATGCTCATCTTGCATTTGGAGCCAATCCTTTTGTGCCAATGGGAGTTTTTGGATCTGATGTTCCTATTATTACTCTTGGGTCCCTATCTAAGCGATGGATAGTTCCTGGATGGAGACTTGGTTGGTTTGTGATAAATGATCCTTGTGGCACTTTTAGGAAACCGAAGGTTCTCTTCCTTTCACCTTCACTTTGGTTAACACAGTTTTTAATATTTGCAAGTAGTTATACCTGCAATTTAAGCTTTAACTTGCATGTGCTTGAATATCGATCCCATGGTATGCAAACAAGCACATGCGAAAACGAGCCCATCTGTTACCTCCCCTTGGGGGGGGGTGATGATTTAAAAGGGGATTGACATTTCTTTATTATATTTGTTCGTATTCTCTCCTCTTTGTTAGCTTCACAATATGGGAATAAATTGGTGTTCAAAATTGGCTTAAGATCATCTGTTTTGTTGTCATATGCATAGAATCAAATGCTTGAAAATATAAATGTTTTGTAGTTGAAAGATATCATTATTACCTTAAAAAGCTTAAGGTTTTAAACTTTGACATTTTCCTTCTTACCTGATGCCATCAAGTCGATGTTTAATTATGCAGGTTGTTGAGAGAATAAAGAAGTATTTTGATATTTTGGGGGGTCCAGCTACCTTCATCCAGGTTTTCTATCTTTTGGTTTGCGTGGTTCTTTCTTACAATCAGTCAATTATCAGAGTTGAAACTTGCCAGTAGTGTTAATAACATTGCTAGATGAAGTAACTCAACATGCTAGACAGGATTTACCAGTATCCATCTCAATAAGAAAAACCAAATTGGAGGAAAAGAAAATGAAAGAAAGAAAAGAGAAGTACTAGGATTTGTTTTCTATGGTTTTGAAAAGAGAAGAAAGTAAACTATTGCATTAGGAAGAGTGTTACTCTAGACTACGCTTGTCATTAGGCTATTAGGCTGGAAACTGGTCGTTAGACCTTCTGACAAAAAGTTGCAGTACCACCATGAGAAGTAACTTTGATATAGAATTAACTTCAGTTCGTTATTCCAGGTCTTTTTCTTTCTTTCGTTCTTTTCCTTTTTCATGTGTAATCCTCATTCCTGATCTAATCAAGTTATTTAGTGCAGAAATCTGTTAGGATTTCATCCAAAACCTTGTTCAGTCATTATCTTTTGCACTATTAATTGATAGCTTCTTCATTGCGTCTGACTGATAGAAGTTCTGATCTAACAGGCAGCTGTACCTCGCATAATTACAGAGACTGAAGAGGTCTTCTTCAGGAAAACCCTCAACATGTTAAGGCATACCTCAGATGTATGCTGTAAAGAGATAGAGGATATTCCATGCATTGTTTGCCCTCACAAACCTGATGGGTCTATGGCTATGATGGTGAGTTCATGGCATTGTTGGAATTTTCTTTAGAACTGAATGAATGTCACTATATCAGCATCGGTATTTATTACCTACACTGCAATACAGGTGAAACTCGATCTTTCACTTCTGGATGATATTAGTGATGATATTGATTTCTGTTTCAAGCTCGCGAAGGAGGAATCTGTTATCATTCTTCCAGGTATAATTGACCAAATCATACTCAATTATTACTTTTTGCATCCTTTTTTAATTTGGAAAGCTTTCATTCAAACAGGAAAACAAATCAGATACCTGCTACAGTTCTTGTACCTGATATTCTAGATTCTGTTATTTGTTAACTAATTCACTGCTGGTTAACCTTGGCTACTAATATATAAGCCCATGTTAGGCATGGGAGTAAAATAAACAATCCACTTCTCATTGCGTTTTGTTACATGAAAAATAATCTTCACATAAAACCACTAGGTAATTACAGATAAAAGTATTTACAGTATTTTGGTCGTTGATTCTTCTGGTTTTGACTGCAAGTTTGCCCTTGGATTTCTTAAAATTTAAGAATGACAATCCTATGCAGGAACGGCGGTAGGGCTGAAAGATTGGCTCCGATTTACATTTGCCGTTGATCCATCTGCTCTTGCAGAGGCTATGAAAAGGATAAAATCATTCTATAAAAGGCATGCCAGAAAGTGGTGAAAACAGCAGCAAAATACGCAGTTAAATTAACCACTCTTAATTCTTTGTTATACCAGCACTGGTCCTTAAATCTCTCCTGCAAGGGAAGCGATTTATTCAAACCACTTGATTAGTATGGTAAGATCCATTTAATGTAACATATTGTGTCCCGGGCTTGAATTGTTTTACTGGACATCGCAATAAATTGCATAGTAAAACCTCTTGACGCAAGCATGATCCTCATGGTGGCGATTGTTCTGTAGAATCCTTGTATTATGTGAAAAATGCAATGTAGGGGATCTGAGTTATTGATAAGACTAGCTGTTTGGCAAACCTCAAAATCAATTAAAATAAGCTTTTTTTTTAATTTTATGAAATGAAACTATTTTCATATATTTATCTCGTACAGCACAAAATCTCTTGGAAGTAAAAATGAATCCATCTGGAGAAGTATAATGCATTTACATTGCACATTGCAGGAATGTATATATATGGCTGATGTTCCCTTTGCTCCTAAGGATAAAAATCTCGACAGATTATTCATTTAATCTAATTCAACATATTTTTCCATACATTGTATTGTATTATGTGCAAGAAATAAATCGTATAATATTTATGACTTATGAATTAACATGTTGATATATTGATTCATTATAATTTAAAAATGAGGGCATCTTTGTTTTTAACAACTCAAAGTAAGGGGAAAAAACTTTCCAAAAGGTTTTGCTCCCTGAGAGAAAAATAATTCAATTTTGTGTCCAGGTGCGATGTACCCCTGGCACACTTCAAAAGCTAAACTTGTATTTGTTGTGACCACGATTTGTTTGTTAACAAATAATTCAAAATTAGTATATAATTCGTTGTTGCTGTAATAGTCAGTCCAATCAATAAACTAGGCCGCTGATTAGGCTGAAGAGTAAATCAGATCAAAACAACTGAAATATAAATGTTTTTGCCAAACTCTTTTTGCGAATTCTATAACATGCACAAAAAATTTAGGGGAAATTGCAAAAAAAGACCTTGAAATTGTAAAAATGCAGATAGGGACCCTTGACAACTTCACTTTGGGTTTTGACAAGAATAATATACCCTGAAGTTGTCAAAACCCAAAGTGAAGTTGTCAAGGGTCCCTATCTGCGTTTTTGCAATTCCAAGGTCTTTTTTTACAATTTTCCCAAAAATTTATCTCCTTGCACAGTATTAATAATTGCACACTTGTCATTGCGTAATTTTGGCATATTGCTTTGTATTTGGCGTTGAAAAAGTACTAGAAGCGATTTTTAAAAAATAAAATTCATTTTACATATTTATTTTAATCACTTCTGAAAAGTTAATCCAAGCACTTCTGTATTAAAAAGAAACTATTTTTGTAAAAGAGAATATATGCTTTTTGTTATTTTAATTTGTTTTTTTTTTGAAATCTCAACAATATGTCATTAATTTAATTTTTTTTAAAAAAATCTTGTGTGGTGAGCCGGCATGGGAGCAAGATTGCCATTTGTGTGTGTATGTACGCGTATGTCTTTTTTGCTACTAGCTAGTTTACGAAATGAGACAGTTGTCAATTGATATTAAAAAGGAACTGCATCCAAGATTAAGATTTAAATTTAAAATAAGAGAAAAAATTGATTAGGCTCCGTGTGGCAGGGGCGTGGTCGAGCTTTCGGGATTTGGATTACCTCCATTCCCATTTCCCATTCTCCTGGCAGCCCATAAATAGTAAATTTGAACCGTTCTAATTTTAATATAACAGTTGAGGTATAAAGTGGAGAGGAAGGGTTTAACATGGAAGGTGCCCCCAATTCTGAGCAACTTCTTATATATTTGGGTCCTTCTATGTTTTGTATGTGTGTAACAAGACGACAAAATTATTGAAAAGCATTCCGATCCTAAATATAAAATTTATTTTATAATATAATTTATATTACAAAATATTGTATCCGATCCTAATTATAAAAACTAATTGACTAATTTGAAAAGATTAAAAAAAAAGTTAGGTTAGTTATTTGTAATAAATAAATGTTATCTTTCTTACAATATCTTTACTACTCAAATATATTAGTTAGAACTACTATTGTTAGAAGAACTATCTTGAGAAAAAAATACATAAATATAAGAGATAAAGTGGATGAAGATTTTATATTTATGACCAAAATAAAAATCAAACAAGATTTTATATTAAGAACCGGAAGTAGTATGCCTTATATTTAAAATTGGAGTTATAGCATTTTGTTTCACCAATAGTTCTTTGGTCATTGACATTGGTTAACAATTGGCCACCATCAGCAGCACAACCAGAACACAAGTCTCATTTCATAAGAAAAATTAAATTTTAAGAAAAAAATTGGACTAAGCTGCGCCCAGCACCCTTAACTATTTACCCAGATACGTCCAGTGGCCTAAAGTAATTTTGGGTGCATCCAGTGTCCTAAACTAATTAAAATGGTGCGTTCATATCCCATGCTAACAGAAATGTTATGTTTAACTGTTACTTTCCTGACTCAGCTTAAAGTTGACCCCAGATATTTTAAATGGTAGACATATGGACATTTCATATGTATTATTCTTACTCAAAATTGAATTTATTTCCTTTCTCTTCTTCTAAATAAATTGACTTTTGAGTAAGAATAATACACATCGGGTGCCAATGTGTCTACCATGTAGAATATCTGGGGTCAACTTTAAGCTGAGTCAGGAAAGTAACAGTTAAACATAACATTTCTGTTAACCTGAGATATGGACGCACCATTTTAATTAGTTTAGGACACTGGATGCACCCAAAATTACTTTAGACCACTGGACGCACTTGGGTAAATAGTTCGGGGTGCTGGACGCACCTTAACCCAAAAAAATTTAATTACTAAAAAATTTCAATAACAAGTAATTAGTTTGAACTTGTTGTCATTTCTCAGTCTAGAATTTGTCATTGCATACTTTTGTTATTAATAAACTTTGGGGTAAGTGAATCCTTTTTTTGAGATTTGACTGTAATTCTCTCAAAAACTAATTATAATCAAATAAAAAAATTTGAGAGCATCTTAATAAATTCCTAAAACTCATTTATAAATAATTCCTTATTTCGGATATATTCGAAATGCTTTTCTAAAATTAATTATACACCAAATAATTAGCTTTAATCTAAGTATCTTTTTTCTTTATACTCTGCATATTAATCTAAGTATGTTTACCAACGTCATTAATTAAGCAAAATAAAATAAATGATATATGTACGGATGTCAATGGATATAATATCAAATACAGACAAAATTGAATGCAATTCTTCTATGTAAGATTGGAATGCCGAGCGGGGGAAATGGACCACCGGGGAATCCGCCGATCAGACAAATAAAGGAGACGAAAAAGGTTGTGTTCTTTTTTCTCTTTTTGCCGAAGCTCTCGTCGGTAGCGTTGTTGATCATGGAGAGCTGTCCACAGATGAACAGACAAGCAAAATATATCCAACTTTTCAACTAATCCCCGTGCTTTAGGAAACCAAGCTTCACTTTGTTGTGGAGAGATTCAGAGCGATGTTGGGATTAAAATAAAAAGTACTTTAACAAACTCAACACTAAGGAAGTTTGATCTTCCAGTAGTGTGCACTCTCAGAACTGTAATTGAGGTAAAAAAAAAAAGGAATCCTGACCTTCCGTCTTGTGCTGTTGTTATATTTGCCTAAATCGTCTATTGTTTTGTTGCCCCATCTTTGACATACACTTTTGTAGCGCCTCTCTCTCTCTGCTCTTATCCTGTTCGATGGAAAACCACACAGAATCCATCACGTCCTCTGGAAAGTCACTGGGTGAGTATTACTACGTAAACTCTGTTTCGCTTTCAGTTTTCTTGATCAATCTGAGAATTGAGATGTCAAACTTGACTGGTGTATCATCATTGATCAGATCGTGTTCTTCTTTTTGCATGTGTTTTTTGGTTGAACTTTGTCTGTGGATACACCAGAGGTTGGAAATGAAAGTGATTTTAAAGCTCACGTGTTTTCCTCATCATCAGAGGTGAGATTTTCAATTCCCACTTATCGTGTCATATCGAATTTATTAATGAGTTCTGAATATCGTGTGAAGTTCTTATTTGGTTTGGTTTTCATATGATGAAGATTTGTGTTACAGTTGAAGTTGATGCTGACCTTCCTTAGAAGTTGATGCATTATTAGATCTATGTGCCTTGCTTATAAAAACTTTACAGAAGTCTCCAATAACGAAACTTATTCTTTTATTGGAGGCAATTCTTTCGAGGGTTTCAAATATATATATGTATATTTATTTAAAAATCTAAAGTCCAAATTGTTTGGCAAAAAAAAAAAAAAAAAGACAGGCCATATTTTGGCAACATAATTTGACGTAATTCACATGACGATTAACTAACAACGCACTTGGTGTTTCTAGGTTAAGTAAACTCTCAAATACGACTTGGTATTTGAAGAAATTTCTTTCTGCTATTGGTTTCTGATATACTTCTTTTTACAGCATACTTGCGGGAAAACAGAAAAAGAATTATGTTTTACAAATCATTTACTTAAGCTTTTGCATTATTCATTCGACTCTGCAATTTCTGTTGGTGTTGCAATGTTCAGTTACTTGAAAAGCTTCACAAAAGGTGGAGTGTAGTGGAGAAACAACCATACCCTGCAATGTATTCCAGTGTTTATGGAGGTATCATACTTGATCCTGCAATGATGGTAATTCCCATTGATGATCACATGGTACATCGTGGGCATGGTGTATTTGATACAGCAATTATTTATGATGGGTAAGCTGAAACATTCATAAGAAATAATTGTTCTTCAGGTTTTTTTAACTAAAAAGGTCCCTCTCCCTGACTTGGGGTGCATTTGGTGTTTATCATCACCAGGTACCTCTATGAATTGGATGTTCACCTTGATCGCTTTCTCAGGTCAGCCTCAGAGGCAAAGATATCGTCTCCTCATTCTCGCTTGGCTCTTCGAAGCATTCTCATTCAACTAACTGCTGCATCAAAGTGCAAGAAAGGAACCCTCAGATACTGGCTAAGTGCAGGTCCTGGGGATTTCTTGCTATCGTCCGCAGGATGTCCAACACCAGCATTCTATGCAGTAGTCATCGATGAAGATTTTTCTCAGTGCAAAGATGGGGTTAAAGTGATCACATCCAATATCCCCATGAAGCCACCTCTATTTGCAACAATGAAGAATGTGAATTATCTCCCCAATGTCCTTGCAAAGCTAGAAGCTGAAGAGAAAGGAGCATTTGCTTCTATTTGGGTTGATGAGGAAGGTTATGTTGCTGAAGGTCCAAATGTGAATGTTGCTTTTATAACCCAAGAGAAGGAACTTGTCATGCCTTCATTTGATAAGATCCTACATGGGTGCACTGCTAGAAGGCTTCTTGAACTTGCACCGAAGCTTGTAGAAGAAGAGCATCTGAAAGGTGTAACAACTAAAAATCTAACCATGGAGGAAGCTAAAGGCTCTGCTGAAATGATGTTTGTAGGAAGCACTCTTCCTTTACTGCCTATCATCGCCTGGGATGATCAACCTATTGGCAATGGTATGTTTGATAACAGTAACTTTTTCGTGCTAATATGTTCTTTTAGTAGTATAGAGCCTTTAATTATGGAAGTTCTCATTCCATGATAACTGTAGGTGAGCTGCTTGTCTGCATGTTATTGTACTACAATAATTCACTATCTAATTTTGACAGGAAGTGTTGGAAAATTAACAATGCTCCTTTCGGATTTGCTATGGAACGATATGCTTGCTGGCCCTGACACACAGAGAGTAGCTGTTCCTTATGTCTAATGAACCACAAAATCACCAAATAAAAGGCCTGAAACTACTTTGGGTTTTATGTTTATCCGTCTTGTTCCTTGTTCCTCTTGGTGCACAGGTTGAGCAAGGGATATCTCTGCCTTAGCTTGATTTATTTCACATGTGAACGGGTATTGTACTGAAGCTGTTAGCTTAATGCTAAACAGAATATATATTGAATAACACATCTGTATCTGTCATTGGGTTGTTTTGCTTTCTTTTAATGGAGACACTGCAGATTGCGGGCCCCCCCAAAATTTCTTGCTTTCGAACAGGTATCCTTGTCTGTCAGTTGTGTTTTCAAAGGTAACATAAAATGTAAAATGAAAGCTGTTGAGTAGTTCTATATAATCTTTGCTAAATCACTCCTTCGCAATACACACCATGCCTTATGTTGAAACTTAACTAAAAGAATAGGGGTGACGAGAGAACCAAATCAGGGCTGCACAAATGCCTGTTGGGTTTGTTCGGGCAGGGTGCCTATCCACATGCCCAAGGTTGAAAATACTGGAAAATCTTCAGAACAAGACAAAAAACGTAACAGAAAATAATAGAAAGAAGCAGGAAGCTACGCAGAAAAATAAACCTGAGTGCTAGGCCTTTTAGATACTAGAAATCTTCCAAAACAAGTGTAATTTTCTTTGACCCTTCATTCTCATTCCTCCCTACTTTCAAACCTCCTGTAACTGAATGGCCCAAACCCACTCATCGCCAGAGCAACATTCCAAAACTGTTACGTAAAAAGTTACCCACAGTATTCATTTCCTCTTGCTTCCTTCTTGGACCCTCCAGAATAAGCCTAGCATAGAGATGCTCATCACCGCATAATAAATCATCTGTTTATATCGGGGGATGCTCTTCTCTAGATTCAAAAGCATAATCTACAGATTTGTTCATAAAGATTTCTTCCTTTTCTTACCTCCAAAAAGCTAGAAGTAGATTTACCTGTTCTCTAGCTGGAATCTATTTCTTTTTTAGTGTCTCTCCCCTGAGGCCAAGGGGCCGCTGAAAGCGCAGTGTTTATGGGCCCCTCAATAATGGGCCAAAGCTGAAGTCACATAAACTGTTTTTTGGGATCCTGGAGTTTAGGGAGGGTCTAGGGTTGGTGTGTCTTTTCTGCTATTTTCCTTGTAATTCACTGGCTAGACTTAGCATACTGCCTCAGTATAGCTAATTTGAATAGCGTTTGGGGCTGGGTTCCGTCAAATGTGATTGAGGTTTAATGATTCCCAAGCTCAGTAACAACAATCAGAACCCAAATCTCAATTCTGTTCCTCAATTCAAAGAAAAGATATAACAAGCCTATGACAGAGGGGAATGTTTTTATCTTTCCAAAAAACAAAAACAAAAAAAAACTGCCAAGCATCAGTTTTTTCTTTTTACCTTTTCTATCAAATGAAATGGTGTCAGTCAGGAATTATAAAAGTGGCTTCTGCTATAAAATTTTGTGAAAGTAAAGATACTATAGAGCTTATTGTGTGCACTTCGAATATTAGAATTTTTATGTAAGTTTCTTTTGGGGCCAAAAAAGTCAGTAGAATTTTTATGTGAATTTGATTTATTCATTTTTATAGAAGTCAAGTGGATGAAATAGTTTGAGCAGAGAAAATTTATGCAAGCGCTTCGAGCAGTAAAAGCCAGGAGCTGGTCTGCCTTGGTCTAGAGTCTAAGCTGAACTAGATTTAAAAATAAAAAAGGGAAACATCTTTGGTTCAATAAGTTATTCAAAATTAATTATTCAAGTGCCCTGTGATCAGCTTGAAAAATATCTCTAGTTCTCAGAGAGAGACACTATATGCACAACGAATAAGCTAGATGCTTGCATTGAACGCATTCTGTAATGAACATTAAACTTTCGTCCTTGGCTTTGAAGCTCTGTTGCCTATCTGTCATTTTCCTCCTTCCTTGTTGGGTGTTGCTCTTAATTTGGCTTACTTAGGAAAGATTTTAGAAACTCCCAACTCACAATTTACATAAAAGCAAACAGACAAAGTGAATCACGGGTAGATATGCAAACATGTCAGTTCCACTGGGTCTATGAAATCTGCTATCTTTTTTTTGTCAGTTTTCTTCAAGTTATTTTGTTTGCATCCAAAACTCGCAAGTTTTTGCGTCTTGAAATGACATTCAGCAACGTTCAGATCTAAAAAGTACAACAATCTGAATCACAATCAGTTCCAAGAGAGTCATGATGAACAGCGAATAGTTTTAAACTTGATTAGTGCTTGAATTGCTAGCTTGCTCTGTTCTTGTGTAGATACTCTGGTTGAGCATGCTGGGTATCCACAAGAGGTAGAACGAGATAGTAAATTTCAGAGTTCAAAGTTATATCCCTAAACTCTATTATCTTTAAGAAGACCTGGAGTTGTAATCTAACTGAGCTTATGATGAAGATTTTTCTCCCCCTTTCTGCGAGACATCAATGCAAGCAATTTGTCAGCATAAATTAGATTTGAAAGAAACAGAAAGAGGAGAAAAAATTGTACTTAATTTTGCATTGTCAAACTATAAGAGTGAATGCTAAGATAATCTATCTCAGATACATAATCCATGTAATGAAACTTTCAGCTCTTCTGCGCATGTTTAGACACTGAGCTCATTGCGGTGTCCTAATATATAATTGATTTCATTATGATGTGGGATTTTTCATATCGTTTCTGTGCTACATAAATGCAAGCAGTTGATAGCATTAGCAAGATTAGAAAGAAGTAAAGGCTAGGACAATTATTGTCTTATTGTCAAATAAGAAGAAAGAACACAGAACATATAAAACAGATCATTTGCCATCAATTACGAAAACGAGTACAATGAACATCTAAATACAAGAGAACACATTTGTTTACAATTATAAGAGTGGGAAAGCAAAAAATTCCCAAAGAAAATACATCTAAGAACAATGGATAAATTTTCTTCTTCTATGTTTTCTATGCCTTCAATTGATCTCATCATAATAGGAAAAAGCTAGATTTACTGGTTGCAGAACAACTCCCAGCTCTCCTCTGCATCATGAAGCACGGAAATGAATTTTCCCAAGGCCATCCATTCCAAAAGCTTAGATCTTCCCAGAACCCAGCATCACTTTCTTCCCAATTATCCATGGCTTCCATGTCTTCCTCCGAATGAAGCTGAAGAAACATGAAGAACAAAAAGAAGCTTCACCCTCAGCTTTCTTTGTTCTTCATTTTTGAAACTTGAGAGCAAAAGACAGAGAAGGAGCTGTGGGGATATTTAAGGTTAGCCGAGTATGCTTTTCAACCATCTTTCCAGACAGGAATCTGATGCAAGCCTACATTTTAAATCTTTGTTGAGTGAGGCCATTTCTGTCGTTTGGTCATCATGCGGATATGCGACATGTCGTTTCTGTGGGATAAAAGAAAGCACGTGACTGTGAACAAGATTAAATAATTGCATTTTGCCAGCTATTTTTGGCGTGACATTATTTCCTTTCCATTCGGGATATGCCAAGTGCTTTTGTGGGCCGATTGTTGATTCTAGGATTACTTAATGTGGTTGAGCTTTTCCAAAACACGTGATCCACGAGTATACCCTTTTCTAATTGAATTGAAATAGGCAAATAAATCCGGATTGAATTTAACTGAGGGGTTAGTTACTTGCAAGTTGCAATGCCTGAAATAAAATCATTTTGAACAGGAGGATACACAGGCCTAATTAAAAAAAGAAATGAGCATATAAATGAAAATTAAGACATTAATTTTTCCAAAAAACTAAACTATTATTTTTTTGTTATTGAAAATTATAATGCTTAACACTTCTTAAAAACCTATAGCTTTATTAACAAAAAATTATGGGTCTTTAGTTTTCATTTTGTTTTACATAATTTCTACAATTGCAGAATTATACTTACTAATAGATTTAAAATCTTATAACTTCAAGTGCGTCCATTCATATAAGCTTTTAGAACAATGACAGTTTTCTAATAGTGACATCTTTCTTTCAAACTATTCCAGACAACTATAATTTCCATGTATCTTCCATCGTCTTATTCATTGTTAACCTCCATTATGAGTATGTGAAAATTTCCACACGTCTTCCATTGTCTTATTCATTGACTTTCTTTATGAGTATATGGAAACTTCTACGCATCTTCTATCATAGATACAAGATCAAATACAAAGATTCAATCTTATTTTTTATAAATACCTCTTTCCTTTTTTTATTTTCATCCTAAGCACATAAAAACCATAAAAAAAAAAAACTCTTGCAAAATGAACCCTAAAGAAGAAAAGAAGGGAAGAACTTTATGTTGTCTTGTCTGGTTTCTACAGTAAGCAGCGACATGATTGATCCATTTATTAAGCTATCAAGCAGGCATGATTAAAAGCTTTAATTAATTTATTATTTTTTCTATTAAGCTCTGCATTATTATTATATCAATACTAAATAAATAGTTCAGCATCGTCTTATAAAAATATTTATTTCATATGACATATTTATTAAAAAAGTTTGGTGTGAAAAATTATATATAATTATAACTTAGGAGCTCATAAAAGAAAACTCTTTAAATTTTAAACAAATTGGCCCTAATTTGTGTATGTGAAGGCCATGCCAGTAAAATAGTAATACGATGAGGAGCAAACCTAGGATAAAAACAGGTGCCGTAGAACGTGTGTGTTGCAAATAGGGGTGGAATTAGGTCAGGCGGCCTATCAGGGGCTTATGGCCTAACTTGGCTTGACCTATTTAGATATCAGAACAGGCTCAGGCCTGTAAAAAGACCTGTTTACTTTATCAGGCCAGGCTCAGGCCTGATAGGAAGCCTATTAGGCCTGTCAAGCGGTTTGGACATGTTATCTTTTTTTTATTTAGGTTAAAATTGTAAATAGATAGGAGGAAATCTGTTATTCTGATTGGTTAAGAAAACTCTACCCACATAAACGTGTTATCCAGAGCTTATTGTATGTTTCATTTCATTTCCATTCTCTATAATAAAAATAATTGATGTATGTATAATAACACATGTTTGAACAGAAAAAGAAAACATAAGTGCATTAAAAAAAATAAAAGTATCATTCATTTATTTGATCCATGCTTTTCATATTAATCTTATATAGAATATATATATAAAATTGACCTATTATGTTTTAAACCGTATATATGTGTGGTCAATCTAATTCTTATTATAATAGTTACTTAATTACTTTAAATAAATAAATGATAATAAATGTAACATTTTTTTTAAAACAACCATGTGTAATAACAGGATCAAATATCATTTTGTTAGTAAATTAGTTTGAACAAATGATAAATTTAAAATATAAAAGGGATTAAGGATGTTTCATATTTTAAACTAGATCTAGTCATCAACTAATTTTTATACTAGAGATGGGATAAAGGGATATTTTTACACCAGAGTGAAATTATGTTTTCTAATAATTTTTCATATTTGATTTTTTTTGGGCCTAAGGGGACATGTTTTACAAATTGTGTTAATTTGATAATTTCATATTTTTTGTTTGTATTTTAGATAAATTGGGTTGAATTATTGTAATTTTGAATTGATTTATATGTGTTTAAAATTTGTTAAAAAACAAGCTCTTAACAAGTCATAGGTCAGGCCAGGTTCAGACTGATTAAAAGACCTTTCACAGGCCGAGCCTGTTAAAGGTAAGGCTTGGCCTGTTTCCACCCCTAGGACTTGCAAAGCTGATTTTGAATCAAGGGCCGGCAACTTTCAAAATAGAGACTAGGTTAAGGAGCTCAATCTATGGGAGATCTAAGAAAGCACTACCGTTATTTCTCAGTTTTTTTCTTTTTATTTTAATATTATCTCATGCCCTAAACATGAGAGATAGGACAAGGAGATTATTTTTTGCCCTAAATATAAAATTTTAACTCATTTTAATTTTTTTCCTGAATTTATAATTTTTTTAAAATATTTTTATTGATTGTACATAGTAAGGAAATTTTCATTAAAAGACAATTACAATGTACACTATTAGAGAGCGTATTCTAAAAAAGCCAAATGCGCATATGTTAAAATAATTAACTTTAACTAATTTTTTAGTATTTGCAAATTAAGAAGCTTTGAAATCCTTACCTAGCCACACCCCTAGTTTTACTAAAGTCACTTATAGGGATGTTTGAATAGAAACCAAACTATAATTTTAAAAATAATTTTACTATATACAACATAAATATGGAAAGTTTGTCTTGATTTATAAAAAAATTACTTTTTTAAAAGCACTTTTCAAGTGTGCCAAAAACACCTCCATGTTAGAGGCAAAAAGAAAATGGGCAGAAACACACAACAAACAAAACAATGGCCAAGAGAAGTATTGATTAATGATCATTCCATTAGAAAAGCTTTCATATATGAAATGAAAACTCTTAAATGCTGGCCAAGATGGAAGCAGCATTTTGGGAAGATTGATTAGAAGCGACAGTGCCGGCAATGACAGAAGAAGGCACAGGCAAATCTGGGAATTCGTCAAAGGCTTTGAGGCAAGAAAGAATGTGGGGAATGGTCTCTGCAGTGAGCACATCTCTAGCATTCTTATAGTATCCCTCTCCGACGTAGCGTTTCAAGGGATCAAAGTCTTGCTGCGCCATAAACGAATCATCTGAACACTGCTTCAGTGCCTGCTCCAACTTCCCCGTCGCGTTCCTTGTTAGCTTCGTTGTCTCTTCTTGAAGCTGCCTTGTGTCCCTCTCTGCACAATCCAGCGCTATCACAGCCAGCCCTGTTAAAAAAAGAGAATTTTCCCGCGGTTTTTCCTAGCATTAGCACTTTGTCCCATAAATGATATTGTAAATATAAGAACTAATTGGAGATTAAATTTGATTTTAAATATAAGACGTTAATTTATTTTTACTCACAAACTTATGATAATATTTTTTTTTCAAAATATTCTATTAATTGTTCATGTTAAAAGGGTTTTCAGTGAGGATAGTTCTGGTAGTATAAACTAAGACACTGTAGCGGTTTCAGGAGCAGCTACCTTTTACTGTTTTTTTTTTTTTTTTTTGAGGGGGCGGGGGTGATAGACACAGAAGTATATACGTGTGTGTGTGTCTGTAAGAGTGAAGAACCTGGGCATTAGCTGAAGAGCCATTGGGATCACTGTGGAGGCAGTCTTGACAGATCTTTGGCTCATCTGTTTTGCCACACAAAGTGGCGATCAACCTATCGTCCGAGTTCGCGACGAGAATGAAGATGAGGAATACGAAGGCCCTAACGAGAATGATCAAGCAGTTGCTCAAGGAACCCATTTTTTATTGTCCCTCAAGAATTTTATAATTCCCTGATCATGAAATCTAATATATATAGCACTGTTCATAACTGTGTCTGTTTGTGTGTTTAAAGTGGTACTTTGCACCCACCCCACTCATTTGATTATTTTCAGTGTATGTGCAATAATGCATGCATATTCTCGTCATCATCAATTTCATTAAGACAAATATAGCCAAGAATAATGTAATGACATCTGACATGAATATTCACTCATAAATATGATATTTGTCCTCATATGCTGAACTATTTGTGCATGAATTAAGCAAAAATACCTATACACAAAGTTTAGGAAAAATTAGTTATTTTTTAATTATATTTTAGATTGATTATTTTTCTGAAATGTCCTTAGTAGTAATATGGTCATTTATTGCAATAATTCCAACACTAGCTTCTTTTCTTTTCTTTGTTTTTTTTTTTTAAATAACAAACAAGAACTCTTGATTTAGTTTCATCTATTTAAGCCCAAGTTGTGTTGTGAATTCAAAGCCCAATCATTTTCCGCTGATCACAGTTAACAGGGACAGCAGATTCATTGTACACTTCTCAAGTTAGTCATGTACAATTACTGTTATCATGGGAATAGTTTAATGAGAACGCATGAATATTATTATTCCCAAATCCCAACACCAAACGAAAACTTCTCGCACATATTTTACAGAGATGAAAAAACTACCTAACATTGGGGGATTTCATATCCAGTCTAATCTCATTATAAATATAAAAAACGTACACTACTTGTTATAATAGGAAGAAACCACTAGCTGCTCTTCTCAACCTGGGTACGCGTGTACCTTGAGGCTCTCTTTTTTTCCACTCATCCATCTCTTTGAACCGCGACTATCGCATAAGCTTATGCTGCCAAGGGGGAAAAATAGTAATAATAACAACCACAGTACAGGCTGCCATCCTCAGTGCATTAGAAGCTGAAAGTCATCATCATTGTTTACTACAGTATAATCATATCCAAGTCTGTCAGCACGGTCATGGAATTCTACCATCTCATTTTTTGGTACCTGTATTCCGACCAAGACATTTGCGCCAGTTTCACCCTGTTGGAGAGAGCAAATATAAGGATGAAAATAGCTGCATTAATTGATTGAAGACGTAAAACATCTCTTATGGTGATTTAGATTTAGACAGAACAATTGGAAACGTTTAACTCCTCACCTGCCCTCGATAATGGAATAAACTGATATTCCAGCGTGGACTGAAAGAATCTAAAAATTTCATCAGAGCACCCGGTCTCTCTGGAAAGACAAATCGACAAAGAACCTCATTCGGAACATTTGATCGACCTCCCATCTGACATAATCAAAACAAGGTCAACATGGCACCATAATGCACACAGACAACATCACATGTTTGATAGGTCATGCCACCACTATTCATTGGAGTGAAGTAGAAATATAGTGTTGCCAGTAAATTAAAATTATTGACTTGTAGCTAGACTGCTATTGGAGACATTATACTATCATACACTCGTCACAACCTTAATAAGACTAGTGTAAGAATAACAAGATTTCCTGTGGGCATGGAGCAGCTCCTAGTCATGCGGTCTAACAATTTTTTAATAGTGGTATTGTGTCAGAGAAGGCTGAACAGAAACAAGTAGCTTAGGTAGTAAGTTTACAGAATTTATAGATATAATCTCGAGAAAATGATAAAATAAGATATAACGTATTAAACATCGAAAGAAATTTGGGCAATAAAACTTACCAAATATCGCAAGTGATCTTTCACCAAGTCACTCTCCGTGAGATTAATAGTTTTAAGCTGAGAAGATTCCATCCTCTCCTGCAGTGCTCTTAGCTCTAAAACCGTATGAACCCCAACACTACACACAGATAATGTCCTTCAAATTAATATAAATGGTGTGTGTGTGTATCTAGACTTCTTAGTCACTAAGCTTACCTGTACAGGACAACGGCTTTTTTATCAGAATTATATCTGTACTTGAATTCTGTAATATTCATCTGCCCCACCTGCGGGAGCCAAAGTTTATCAGACTCAGAATTTTCAGTTGAGGCGGGAAAGACATACCGATTGACAAAACCACAAAAATTTTCAGTTAAAGCAGTATAGACATACCAATTGACAAAACTGCTTGAAACTGCCCGGTTCCTCCGGCAAAATAGTTGCTAGCACGGCCTCTTGCTTTCGACCAACATTAGCAAGTTCAGTCACCACCCTCAGCTTGTCAAAATTCATGTTTGCCCCACTGGTTATTGCTATAATATTTTCCCCCTTGAGACCATAATATTTACAGTATGCCTCTGCTCCAGCGAGGGCAAGAGCACCTGCTGGTTCTAATATGCTTCTTTTCTCCTCAAACATGTCCTGCAACAAAGTTCTACTGTCGTAAGATCTTAATAGTTCAAGTTAAGTGCTGCGATTGACACGGAATCCAAATGCATTATGCAAGCCAATGAGGGAAATTAGGCACCACAGAAACAATAAAAAAATTACATATGGACCAATAAGAACATGCTCTGTACTGAGAAAGAATCAATGCCTATGACAAAGCAGATAACCTTTGAAGCATACCAAAAAAAAAGGCTGAGAACACATAATTGAAGCATTATTCAAAAAAAAAAAAAATGCCCCCTTTGTTTAGTGATTAAATTTGACAACCGATAGACTAATACCTCTAGTATTACATAGAAACATGTTCTTGCTACCATTGCCACTACTCTTCCAATCTCTTTCCCGAACCTCAACTGGGATGGGGAGGGATTGAACAACAAAACCATCACTGACACAATGCACTCAAAGGATAAAATAGTCTTTTGATTACTCAAAAGCAACGAATAAGTTGGAAAATTTTACTCAGGCTATAGTATGCATGCAAGACACCTCACCAACTTCCCATTAGAACTTGACAATATCCGGCAACCCATAAGTTAAGCTCATTTATGAAGAAAGAAAAATCCAACTTCATAACCTTATGCATGAGCTGTCAAGATGATTTTCATCATATCATATCAACCACTTTGCATCAGAACTATAAGATCTACACAATTCTTTCCAAATAAACAAAAATATCTAATTAACTCAAGAATTTAGAACTAAGTTACAATTAAAATAAAATGGATTTCTCACATAAATTGTTCTTGGAAAAATTTATTAGAAAAAAGCAATATAAACCGAAAAACCATAAGGAACCCCACTCAAACTCATCACAGTAAAGAAGCATCGAATTGCGAGCTTTCACAAGCAACGAGAACCTCACCTTTATTGAGGCGCAAATTGAATCACGGCTTACAAGAACTACGCCATCTACCAAATCCTTGCACAAGCGAAAAGTTTCCTCACCAACCTCTTTAACGGCTACACCATCTGCAAATCCTCCTACCCGGTCCAAAATCACTCTCTGACCGTGATGTAGTGACAATGCCATTGCATTTGCATCAGTGGGTTCTACTCCAATAATCTTTACCTGTACAGCAGATGTCAGCAATTTTTCCTCTTGCTATAAATCATGCCATACAATGTAGAGACAACAATCATAATACCTGTGGAGACACCCGCTTCACATAAGCAGCAATGCCAGCTATCAGACCACCACCTCCCACAGGTACAAATATTGCATGCACTGGACCCTGCATTTGGCGAACAATTTCCATCCCAACTGTTCCCTGGCCCATAATGACATCTGGATGATCGAAAGGAGGTATGAATGTTCGACCCTCCTCTTTTGCACGCTTCTTAGCATATGCTTGTGCCTCATCATAAGAGTCCCCAACCAGAACAACCGCAGCACCCAGCTTCTCAACGGATCGCCACTGAAATTAAAGGAGGGTCGGGGAATCAAATCAAAACATGTAAGTTGGTCATTTAGACTTATTCTCACAACCGCAAAAGAAAAAAAAAATATAAAATCCACCTTGATTTCTGGAGTGGTTACAGGCATAGCGATCACAGCACTGCAATTCAATCTCTTGGCAGCTAATGCCACTCCTTGGGCATGGTTTCCAGCTGATGAGCATATCACACCTTTTTCCAGCTGTTCCTTTGGAAGTTTGGCCATCATATTGTAAGCTCCTCGGAGCTTAAATGAGAAAACCTAGGGATGGGAATAATTTTAACACAAGATTAACGCTTCCCGCTTTAATGCAGAAAGATAATAACTTACTGAATTTTATGATAGTATTATCTCCAAGTGTAATGGAACTTAAGAACCGGTAACAAATTCTTCATGATCAAGTCATAATTATTTCACACCAAATCAATATCCGAGCCAGAGAGTATATTGCGCACATAGCATAGAGATGCAACTTGCAAAAATAAAAAGTAAACAACACTAAAATCCATCCAACATCAACCAGATTGCCACATACCGGCTGTAAATCCTCCCTTTTGAGCCAAATATTGACCCCCCATCTTTCCGACAGCTTTGGCGCCAGCTGAAGCGGAGATTCAATAGCCACATCATAGACCTTAGAAGCAAGTATATTCGTCAAGTAATCCATGGCATTGATTATGCTATCATTGCCATCACAATCGGTGCGGTCTGGGACTGCTCCAAGGTAACCAGGTGGGTACTGCAGAGACTCAGGTAATACCCTGGTACGAGGTGAGGAAGTCACGGCCAACGGATCTTCTCGAGAGGTAGCTGTCGAAGACGAAGAATGCGTGGAGGTGACCTCCACTGCCGATTTGGACAAGGTGGTGGTTATGAAGGGCTTGCCAGACCATCCTCTGGCAAGCTTATTGCTTCTGGAGTTGCCAAGAAGGAATCTTCCAGGCAAATTCTGTGAACGGTCGTGACGAGGAAGAGGCGACTGGGTGGAGGGGAATGAGAATGCCTCCATGGGGGGGTGAAAAGAGGGAGAAATAGGAAGAAAATGAAAATTACAGACTAGAAGGCAGCGATTTGGCTGCAAAACGGGTGTCACCACGGCAAGTGAAACAAAAATATATGATGAATTAATCAGCTTCACAGAATCAGCAACATTGAAAAGGAACTTGCAAATCTAGTTGTCCAAGCTCCACCAAGCCCTGGCCAGAGTCAACTTGGCTCCTTCGGTTCAGCGGTCGGTGACGCGCCCCGCTGCGGTAAAGAAGTCCGCAAAGCCGCCGATAGAGTCCTCGCCGTCGCTGCCAATGGGGAACAGCCCGGGGATGGAGACAGCGCGAGTGAGGGGATTCGAATGGAGGGATCAAATTTTTACCTGAATTTTAATTTTGTACTTTTGTTTTACCAAAATTCACCTTATTTTAATCCAAGTTCTTATGGTTTTGTTTCTTTCTACGGGGTTCATGAAATTTTACTTAACTTTTAATCAGTTTCCTGATTTTTCTTAATCAACCACCTGAAATTCCTGAGATTAAATTATTATCGAATACTTAATATAAAAACTAATTAATCAATTTAAATAAATTAAAAAATATAAATAAATAAATATAAAAATAAAATATATTTAAATATTATATTTAGAATCAAATTAAACGTAAATTTCATTCTTATATTAAAAAACAGAAATAATATAATATTGCTTATTAATAAGTTTTTTAAATAATATTAAAAATCTTACTCAACAAACATTAAAAGCAATGCAGGGCTTAGGCTCACTTTTGAAGATCTATTCCTTTGAAACCTTGGTCAAGGATACTAAGGGAGTGTTTGGATAAAAACAAAACCATGGTTTCAGAAGTGCTTTTACGGATTACGAAGTAAATATGTGGAGGAGGTTACCTCGTTTTGCAGAAAAGTGCTTCTGAAACCACGGTTTCAGAGCATCCAAACAGGCCCTAAAGGTAACTTCAGTTTACGGGAAGCTTTTACCAAATGTTGGATTTTGGGACGGATCCCCCTTGATGAGCTGAACCATATGATTGGGAAATTTGAGAATATCCCAATCAAATAACATAATCAAATAAGATTATACTACTTTTGATTTTTAATATAAAATTTAGTTTGATATTCAGTTTAGTCCTAAATATAAAATTTCAATTTACTCTGACTCTCATGTTCATCCATTATTCTCGTAGTAATCTTTGTAATAGCTATATATGTTAAAAGTTTTATTACATAATAATTCTAACTAATAGACATGATTAATAAGGGTGTTTTAAGAAAGACGTCATCTATTTATTATAAATAATTGATTTAAGTAATTTTTTAATCTACTCAAATTAATCAACTAGCTCTTATATTAAGGATTAGATATATTATTTTAGTTGACTGAGTTAATTAATTGGAATAATCACCTAATTTAATTTATATTATTCAGATAATTTATGTATAACAATAAATAGATATATGATTATATATCTATGGATTAAATCAAGAATTCAATCCAAAATAAATCAAAATTGAGAATATATGCTAAAAATTTAAATCAGTACTGGTTGAGCAAAAGGATATTAACCGCATTAAAGGTTTTTTTTTTCTTTTTTACAAAAAGAATCTTATTAACTGCAGCAGAGAGGGACCATGAAGCAGTACCTGGGGCTGCAACAGGTTAACGCTAAATCATGATTAACGAAGACGACCAAGAGCCTGTTGAAATCAAGTTTATAAATATTTATAAATACGTTTTACACAAATTGAGATAAAACTTATTTAACTTAATTATCTCATATTTTGTAAATTATTATTAAAAAAAACTATTTATAAGTCATTCTAAACGAGTTCTAAAAAATCATGAAAAATAAACAAATAGAGTTGGGGTCTCAGCAAGGAGTAAAAACAAAATTAAAAACAGGCGACAAGGAATAGAAGCATATCGCCCGCATGGTGTCTACCAAAAGCACAATGATGGCCGAGACCACTAATAGCCCATTTGGTTCAATTATATGAAAAGAGATTACATGTAATACTGACGTAAAGACTCAATTCAAATGTTTGGTTGAGTCTATATAATGTAAAAATGATTACATTTTGTAGTGCTGATTACTTTATATAATGTAAAGAAAATTATACTCCTATGACATAAATAAGGATGCAGATCTCTTGTAACAGAGTGAAAAAAAAACATTATTGCCATTATATATTTTTTTAACTTGACTAAAATACCCTTAATAAAATATGCATAAACCCTATTGATTGCCTGTCCATCATCTTTGCTAGTCCTACCATCTCCATGGTTGCTGCTATCGCCTTTGCCCCTTCCATGTCCTAGGTAAACGAAGGTCGCCCAAGGTTAGGAAAGTAAAAGGCAAGAGAGAGATGGGGGTGGCCACCTGCTTATAGCCATCTCAAAAAGGTGCGGTGGTGCCTTTGTTTGTCATCAATCGAACCTAAGTGGATCCATTTGAAATCAATCAATTTGCAGATTGAACAAAAATACCAAACGCCGAAAACACAGGCTAATGAACTCGGTATTGATAGATGACTACAAGGAAAAGAGCATCCCAACACGCTTAATCACTACCACCACCTCCTTTTTGGAGAATGGGACAAGAATTATACTGGTATTTCTATGCTCTCTTACTGATTGTTATATATATAGACATGATTATTTAATAAAATTTTTATCGTATATATCACAAGAGTTAATTTTGTTTATTAATTTATTATTATATGTGTAGACAAGGTTGTTATATATTCAGTGAAAAAATAAATTCCGTTATACATATATAGACAGGGATAATTTTGTATTTTGATATATTATTGTTAGTTATTCCCATGTATTTTGTAATCCAATGAAACATTTTTATGTTTATGTATCATCTTTCTTCAATGGCATACTAAACAAACTCATGTAAACATTATTACGTTACATTCTATTACATTTCATTTCGTTACATTACATTTCTTAGAATTCAATGAACCAAACGGCAACTAAGACTAAGAGGGGGTGTTTGGATATCTTTAGAAATATTTTTTATAAACATTTTTTTGTAAATTGAGATAAATTTTTTCACATATTTATTTTATGTATTGTAAAATTATTTTTAAAATCATAGTTTGATTTCTATTAAACACTCCCAAGATTAGACTTCAGCGTGGCAGCAAGTGAGTACGAAGGCGCTAAGTATGGCAGTGCATTGTATTTTCAATAATTTCACGAGCCAACCAGGGCTATGAGGGTTTTCGTTTGAAAGGAAAGAGAGAAGAGGAAGAGGATGTGAAACGAGATGTCTAATATATTGATTAAATTAAAAAAAAAAAAAGATAAGTTAGTTAATTATAAGAAATATAATTTTTTTTAAAAAAATATAATCATCTTCTTGGTATCATCTCTCTCTCTCCGACTTGATTATGATTGAAGGAGCACTAATAAAGTTAATTTAGAAAAAATTGATAAATATAAAAAATAAGTCTTCTATTTAGGACCAAAATCAATTAATAATTAGATTCTATATTAAGTACTGAAGGAATATAAAAGATTAAGGACTATCTTATACCCAAAAAAAAAGGATCAAGGTCTAAGAGTTTTCTAATTTTTTTTGGACATAAATTTTAGAAAAAGGGTTGGGTGTACTCACGATCCAAGGACAGAACACCTAACATTTGATCCACTTGGGCTTGTCCCTATGGGCATGAGAGTATGACAAGCAAGCTTTTTTCTTTTTTTGATCCAATAGGTAGGAATCTTCTCTCCCAAGATGACGACTGGAGCCATAATAAAGTGGCACTCCTCAAGATCAAACCCTTTCTCTTTGGTGAGAAAATATGACCTTTTCACCAGCTGAATCCACAAACAAAGGGTTGAGTTTTGTAAACTTTTAAGAAAAATATGCATACATATGGGCCGAGACGAGGTAGCCCTTTTTCAGCCCACCGATTTGCCCCACTCTTTAACGGGTGGGCTCGTACTCGCCCATTTCAACTGGATACAGTGGGGTCCACCAAGTCAGGTGATGCCCCACACAAGGATAAGGATGAAGATTGCGTGTTTGAATCTGACCAATGCACATGTGTGGAACGGGGAATAAACGTGGACTTGGTCTCGAATCTTCTTCCTCGCGCGCTCTTCATTCTTCATTCTCCCCTCATTCAACTCACTGCTTAATTAATTTGACTCCACGATCGGCATTCCAATCATTCAACTCCGCCACCACCCACCTCATTATTCTACTCTTCTGTTTCAACTTGACCTTTATAATTATATATAATTAGTTTCTATGATTTGAACGGGATTATGATTTATGGCGTTGGGGTTACAACAAAGCAAGGGTGTGATTAAGAGATGCTTTGTGAACACAAGTGACTGATATTTTAACTTTGAAAATACGTAATCCTAGACCCACATATGATGTAATGCAATTGTGTATGATTATGAATTTTTTAAAAAAATTAATAAATAAATAATACTATTTCAGTCATAATTATAAGACCTCATTTCTATAGAAATGAGGTCTTATAATTAGAATTGAAAGTAGTAATAAATTTCAAGGACCAGATCAATAACTGTCGCAAATTTAAGATGTTATGTTATCCTTTTTTTTAAAAGAAGGATCAAATAATATTAATAAAAATACAACAATAACATTATCAGGACAATATATTTTTAACTTTTTTTTTTTGCCAACGGTACTATATATCTTTAACTGAATTAAGCAAGGTGAGAGTTGACGCACTAGGAATAAAAAATTAATTTGTTATTACTATTTTGCTTTTTATTATTATTTTTTAAAAAAAGAAGAGTTGAATGGAAATAGTCCGCACGAAACGCAACCTTTCCTAGTTTGACAGTGGCTTCAGAGTTATTTCGTCCACGTCACCACGACCCTTCCCGCGTCGTTTCCTTCCCGAAATTTCCTAATCCTTCTCGGACTCTTTCCTTCTTCCCCTTTATATACCTCTTCTCCCTTCTTTCCTTCTGCAGTAAGTAATTCGATTCCCTCCTTCTTTCCGAAGCTTCTCTGTCTTCCAGAACTTTCCTTCCCGCACAAGCAACTCTCGTCAATAACCGTTTCAATCGCTCCATTCCCCAATCCTTCCTGCTCTCTCTGATTGCATCTCTCTCCGTGATCACCAGTATTCAAGATGTTGATGTCCATCTTCAGTTCTTTTGATGCTCTCTGCGCCGAGTTTTCCTTCGGTCAGAGGTCTCGCTTGTCTATTGATGGCGGAAATCTCAGGCCCAAGCCGGAGCAGAAGCCTTCTTCCACAGTTGATTCCGCGGAGAAGGAACGGGCGTCTCCGGATTCGTCCAAGGCGGCGCCTTCAACGCAGCCCGGAGGAACCAAGCAACAAGGGCGGCGATTCTCGCCGAGGTTTGCGCCGGAGTTAGATGGGGTCCACTGCTTTGAGTCAATTATCCCTTACTGAATTAGAATTTCTACGTGATTCGTGATGTTATACAATACGATTCAATTAATTCGTATGAAATTCGTGCCTCTTTCTAACATCCCCCTGATCCTAATCATTCTATATTCTTCTTTTAAATAAGCTTCAATTCTTCTGAATTTTGGAACATTACCGTTAATTACTTTTTACATAATAAGTTTGAGATTAAAATTTATTCTATAACATCTTTAATTAGTATGTGAAGATGCGAGATCATCAAAAATTTCTAAATAAAAAAAAACGAGTGTTTTAGACGAAACTCAAATTATAATTTTAAAATATTTTTATGGTATATACAAAATAAATATATAAAAGAGTCTATCTTGTTTTGCCTCTTGTCAAACACTTTTTAGAATAAAAGCGTTAGATTTTTTTTTTAAATTTTTAACGTGAAAGGATAACGAATCGATTCAAAGAGTGACTAACGGTTTGGATCGGAAAAGAGTGTTCATGGTGAGAGCAACCTCACCGGAAAAATTAAGAGTTAAGAAATTGCGTCTTTTAAAGTTTTAACTAGAACTGGTAAGTCAGCCGATTGGTTATGGGCTGATCTGAGGACCAACGTGTTGGCCTTTTTAGCATCGACCTTTGGCAGGTTGGAATGTTTCCAACTCAGCCCATTAGGGTGTGAAGCCATCAACCTGCCAATTTTTACAATTTTTTTTACTTTTTATTTTTTTAATAAAATCTACTCAAATTTTTAAATACCTAAAATGAAACATGCAAATAGAAATTATCATAAATAAAATATGAAATCCGAAGTTTCAAATATCTCAAAATATTAAATATACATGATGCATCCTAAATGATTTAACAAACATTCCAAATTAAAACATAAATCCAAATCAATAATAACACAAAATCATAAGCACAATGTGTCACTATATAAATTACTATCAAATGCTCAATCATAAGCTACCACTCAATATTGATAGAGTTGGAAGCATGATCTAAAAATATGAAATTATTTGGTTGAGTTTGAAAAGTAAAACCACCATTTTTTTGGCTCAGTTGATTTTGCCACAAATAAAATTCGTAGTACAAAATGAAAAAGATGAGAGCTGAGAAGGCAGAGACTCAGAGAGGCTGAGAGCTTGGGCGAAACGCAAATGACTAAAGAATAAGGGGGAGGAAATTACTGCCTTTCAAAGCAGAAAATTTAAATAAAAAAAAAATGAGAGGGGGGAGAGACGGTGCTTTTCAAAGAGGAAAAAAAATTAAAAAAAAAAAAAGAAGACAAACGGGCTGGCCCGTCAACCCTAAGGGTTAGCCTATTGCTGGTTCGGTCTTGGCAGTTACGGATTCAGAAGATCTATTTTAAAATTAATGGTCTCAATTTTTATCAACCCAAACTGCCACTTTTTCGCCAGTGGGTTCAATCCATATTACTGGCTTTAGTTTTAACTTGGAAAAATGACCCCAAAATACTTTTTGAAATTTAAAAAAACAAATAAGTCATGTAAATAAGTGAAAAGACTAAATGGATATGAGGTAGGAATCTAGGATTTGTAAAGTTGGGCGAAAAGATTAAACTGACACTGAAATAAAATGAAAAGCATCAACAGATTTTGCAAAGTGATTAATAACTTTCAAATTGAATTTGATCATTTTCATAATGCGTTTTGAAATATGTTATTAACCATTTACAGACTAGGTGAAACTCAGGGAATTGAGTTGAACAAAATTACTAAACATGTAATGTGATTGACCACTTGCAAAATAAAAGTACCAATTTCTATAATATATTTTGCAACCTATTATTAGCCATTTTTAAACAATTTTACTAAATACTCCTCTCATCCTTATAAGTCACTTTCAACATGTTTTACACAGATAAAAAAAATTTAAATTTCATTAGCTCTCATTTAAAATTTAGCAACTTGCCACTTTTATCCCTCTTTAATATATATTATACCTCATGTAAACACAGTCAATACAATAATAAATAAATGGTAAAATTGTATATCCATACAAAAAATTTATCTCAATACCCTATAAATAAAACCAAAAAAATCTTTTCTCTCTGCCCTATAAATAAGACTAGAGGAGATGTAGCATGATTAAGAACTTGTGTAATGAATTTGACCATTTCCATGAGATATTTTGCAACCTGTTATTAGCCATTCCAGGTAATTTTACTGAACATGTAACCTGATGGACAATTTGAAAATGAATTTGACTATTTCCATAACGCGCTCTGCAACCTATTATTAGTGATTCCTAGACAATTTTACTGAACTTGTAATATGATTGACAACTTGCAAAATGAAATTGATTATTTTCGTAATGCATTTTGCAACTTATTATTAGCCATTTTCAGACAATTTTACTAAATATGTAACGTGATTGATAACTTGCGAAATGCATATGACCATTTTCATAACATATTTTGTAATATATTATTATTCATTTTCAAACTTGGTGCAATTGAGGGGATTGAGTTAGACAAATTGACTAGATATGTAACATGATTGACAACCTAAAAAATGCGTTTGATCATTTCCAAACAATTGACTTGGTCAATTTTCACCAAGTATAACTTCTTGGGAGAATTAAACAAGGGAGTAAATGTTGTGAGAAATTAATAGATAGTAGAAAAATAGATCTAAAATATGTCATAATAAACATGTTAACAATAAATTTTATGATTTATTACACTTAAAACGAAATTAACCATTAAAGTAATGATATTTATCAAAAATCAGCAGCCTTATGATAGTAATTGTATTAAATATATTCAAATGACAACATTAAAATTAAACCAATACTTAATGTTTTCTTGTCAATAAAGTCTCAAAACATATCTCATTCACTATACATCATCTACAAAAGGAATAGCTTATTTACCACTAAACCCATAATTACCTAATGGTTTTAGATTATATGAGTAGTTAAAAGGAGCAAGAAAACAATGAGAATCACTTCCATCGATATACGTGTAATTAGAAATAGAAGATTTTGATATAAAAAAATAGAAAACTTTGGATGGCCAAAACAAAAACTTTGATTGGAAAGATATGCTTAGTTTTGTGATTCCGATGAAAAAAACTACTTCATATTATTCAAAGACTTTGCAAACAACAAGCCTTGAAAATGGAATGCCCATAACAACTACTTTGCTGCTACTATGGCTGAGGAAGAAGGTTTAGTCATGTCTTCCATCTCTCTCTCCCTAAAGAAGATGACTCACAGTTGTTGGTCTAGTTCCCATGACTTCCTTCAAGTAAATCAGAAATAGAAGCAACAAAGTTTAGCTCTCTAATTTAGTTCAAGAGAAAAAATCTACAATGCTTGTCTCTCTTGAAGAAGAGGATCTGAAGGGAGAGAAAATAGCTCTCTTTCTCTAATTCTGCAACACGAACAGAGAAAGAAGACAAAAAGGGAATTAAAAAAAGAGCATAAAGGTAATTCGTTAAAATTTGTAAATTTCAATTGAATACCTTAAAGCTTATTTGTCATTTATAAAATTAAAATGACTAATTTGAAATTTTTGAATTCAAATGGGATTTATATTGAATTTTTCCTTTTAACTTTTAATGTAGTTTTGGACAATTTGTAGCATATGGTATTCATTTGTGTTTGTTCCATCCTTGCATATTATGGTGTTATGATTTTTTCATGAATTTATTTTTTATACTACCTCCCATCTTTAATAAAAGCTTATTTGATTTTTATTTTGATTCTAAATATAAGATTTTAATTCACTTTATATCTCATATTTATCCATTTTTTCTTAAGATAGTCCTTGTAATAATGATAATTGTAGTTAATATACTTGAATATTTTGAGAAAAATAACACATATTTATTACAAATAACTAATTTAACTAATTTTCTTAATCTACTCAAATTAGTTAACTAGCTCTCATATCAAGGATTAGAAGTAGTTTATGATATGGACTGTTTACCAAATTTGATAGGTCGGGAGAACTATAAAATATTACATGACATTTTGTTAACTAATTTATAAATATTAAGAAAGTTAGTTAAATTAGTACTATTATTTTAACTAAAATACCCATCATGTATATTAGAATGAAAGTTTTTTAACATGTTCAATTACGATTTGGATTATACTATAAAAAATAAAATAGTTTAAGACTAAATTTAGGATAAGAGATAATATTGATTTTTTCAGCTTAATGTTTAAAAATATTGGGGGAAAAAAGGAAAATTTGTAAAACATTGCCTGAACGGGCCACCGACCACATTACCCCAGTTGGATGGAAGACGCCAGACTTTAATATTTTCCCCGCTGGTGCCACAAGCTTTATCAACAAAACGAAAGATCTGACAAGAGTTTTTTATTTCGAACGCGAAAAGATAAGGAAGCGTGTTGGTCCGTTTTTTGTCACATGGCGAATTGATTCAACATTTTAGTTTATTTTTAGTTTTCCTGGATATTTATTTTAGAGTCTTAATTGAAATTCTGACCCTTTTATTTAAAAAAATTTCATTACTTAGGCCATTTCAGTCCCAGACAATGCACAGTTTTCCCGAGTTCAGGTTCAGCTCCTAGTATTGCACTAACCTCCTAGGTCAACTGCCTCTTCCCTCCTCAAAGTCTCTCTTCTTCCTCATCTCTGTATTTGTTGTGCGTGACAGTCGGAATCCAACTTTGTGATTCGATTTGCCTTAGACTATTAGGTTACTTTGTCAAATTCTAGGTACGGCGGCCGTATTTCTTCACAAACTAATGAAGTGTTAACTTACAACACAAAATAAAAGGGGGCAAATTAAAATATCATGGCACTTTCAGCCACAACGAAGACTATATGTGGACTCGTTCCTTATATCAGAACCTGGAAGTTCTTCTTCAGCATCAAAAAGATCTATCGCTAGATCATATTTTTGCTTTGTGCAGAATACTCCTCCGGTTTTCAATATAAAACATTTATATTAGTATGTATAAGTTTTATATTTAGGACCGAAAGAGTATAACAGTTTGAATTTGTTTTGTGCAGTTGAAGTAACTCTTGTTGCAATCCCTGCCTTATAGCTTGCTGCTCATTTATCTTCAAACCAAAACAAATGAGCCCATTATGTTGCTTCTCTACTACCTTTCCTAATTTCAATTCCAAAATCTCGCACATGAAGTTACATGAATCAATATGAAAAAATCAAAACATAGTTACAAAGATGCAATAATTTTTCCACTTTCACTGTAAAGATACAAGGCAAAAACAAGACAACACGTACTGCTCGATCTCTGCAGAATATCTTCTAAAAATGCGGTAAGAAATTAGAGATCTTGAAGCTAACAGCGCCAGTTCCCTCTAGTTACATTACCATATCTTGAAGTAAAGGATATGGAAAAAAGAGAGAGAAAAAATCTTGATAATCTATTTGGTTATTAAACCTCGACTTCTTTCACGAAATTTGTTTGATCATCACAGTAGCACAAAAAACAATACATTAAATATTTAAGTTCCATTTATAACTTTTTTTCTTTTAAAAATTGTCCATAATTTAAAAAAATTAGAAAAAATCACGAAAAGACCTTGAAAATATAAAAAGTGCAAATAGAGACATGTGAAAACATTAAACAATCCTTGGGTCTATCCTCTGTCACTGAGGCCGAACTGCTAGCAATTAAACATGGGTTACAGACTGGATACCAACTGTGCTTCGACAAAATTATCATAAGCTCTGACTCCTTAGATGCTTTCAATCTTCTCATGAGGAACAATGCACCTAACCACCCTTTGGGTAGTATTATCCGTGAGGTAAGAACCCTCCTATTTCAACATGGACAGATTGAATTGCGTCATCTGTGTAGAAGCGCTATCAAGGGCGTCGATTTTCTAGCTAGAGAAGGACAATCAAATGCTGAAGAGCTAACTCTTATTCTAGAGGTTCCAGCGGGATGCTGGGAGACTTTCTTGGAGGATTTGCAGAACAATTGCCAAATTCCCCTAGCTTAGACGTTAGCGGGTTTTGCTTCTAGTTTACTATGTTGACTCTTTCTTTTCAAGCTTAGCTTGCCTTGTAATCTCAAAAAAAAAAAAACATTAGTATGAGTTTTAACAATAACTGACAAGCAAATGACAAATTTTTATAAAATGGTCTCTATGTATTTTGTTTTAAATTTTTAGAGTCTTTTTTTGCAATGTTTCCAAAAAAAACTACTAGTTGAGACATTGTAGGAGTGTTTGGATATAAATCAAACGATAATTTTAAAAATATTTTTACAATATACAAAATAAATATACGAAAAAAATTGTCTTATTTTATGAAAAAGTACTTTTTACACTTTTCCATATTACCAAACATCCCTAGCTCACAAAAACCTATCAAGCTATCACATAACACTAAGAGTGTGTTTGGGATCGCGTTGCACGGTAACAAACACTTATTTGAAAGCTTAAACGAACTTCTGCCTAAATTTTGTTGTTTGGGATCATAGTGGAGTAGATGGACTTTTTATGAAAAAGTTAGATTGAATGAGAAGATCAAAATTGTTGCTTCTCAGCCGTGGAGAGACAAAAATGGAGAGACAAAAATAAGGTGAAAAAGAAAAGGATATTTAAATGGTCCCACTTAATTCAATAATTTTATGTTCATAAAAACATTATATGAAAAAAAATAACTAATAAAATTTAATTTGGAGAGTTTACTTTTAATAATTTTATTTTCCTTACCTATTCTAAAATAGTTACGTCATATATAAATTTTTATTTTAATAATTTTATTTTTCTTACCTCTTTTAAAATAGTCACATTATATATATATATATCTAATATATATGTACTATTTAATAAAATTTATGTCCTTTTAAGTCATTTTATATCTAAATTTACTTTTACATTTATCATCCAAACAAATTTCAATTTCTTAAATGGACTTTTTTACAAAACCCAATCCAAACATAAATCACATTATATTATCTTACTTTTATAAAAGTCAGATTGAAAAAAAGTTACTCCTGTCACCGTTAATACGCCCACAAAACAAATTTATCAACACTGGCCTAACTCTCCTCATTAAAGCAATGAAAGATTAATCATTTTTTACTACTCAAAAGCTCTTTCAAATTCTGAATAAAGCCATCAATATAAGCATCCATAAAGCCAGAAATGCCCAACACTCGCCTCCATTCCTCATGTCTTCCTCACCCTCTCCCCCACTTCGCTCCCTTCATCCATCACTTTCTTCACTGCCTCGCACAGCTTCTCCTTCGAAATCCACGCCTTCTCCGACTTTCCACTTCCACCGCTACCGCCAGCTCCTCCACCAGTATCCTCGTGTTCAGAATCTGATCACCCAAATGAGGACACAACACTATCTGCTTCTCACTCATCAACGATTCCCACATCGACCCAAATCCACAATGGTCACAAAACAACCCACCGTCGGATGCTCCAGAATCAGCGTTTGCTGAACCCAACCTCTGCACACCATCCCCCTCCCTCCGACTCTCTCTTTCGAACCCTTCCGGTAGGGCCTCGTCCACCGTCTCGCACCCTGCCGGAGGTTTCAGGTAAACCAGGAAGGGTAAGCCTGTGAGCTCGAAGCCTAGGAGGATCTCTTGGAACTGAGGCTTCTCGAGGTTGAGTTGGGACCCGAAGGCGCAGAAGACGACGGCGGGGGTTGGAAGCCGGCGAGCCAGCTGGCGATGGAGGGATCGAGCTTTTGGTCTTTGGGTTCTCTGGGTAAGACGGGGCCGGTGAGGAAGACGGGCTTTTGGTATTGGAGGGACATGTAATCGCAGAAGCTGCGTTCGATCTCTCTGCAAGTTCGGATGGCTATGGCGTCGCATTGACGTAAGGCGGTGGGTGATGCGGTCGTAGAAGGTTATGTTGTTGCCGCCGAACGGCAGGGAGAGGAAGAGTAACGATCGAGCTTCGTCCCCACGAAGCACCACCTTGGTTGAAGGGTAACTGCGATTTCTCAAATTATTAGCACTTGTTTGTTTGCAATAATATGAAAGAATATTGAAAATATGAGGGCACAAACATTTACATAGTCATCTATATCTCTTATAAACCAAATTATAACCATCAAGTAAATATTTAATACTATGGTTTAAAATTACTATTACTTCTTATATTTATATAAGAGTTAATTGATTAATTTAGTATATAAACTTGTCTTAATATCAAAGCCAGTGATTAATTTTAGTAAATTAAAAAAAAATTTAAGTTAGCTATTTATAATAAATAGGGTTGTTGTTTTTCTTAAAATATCCTTACTAATCAAATATATTAACTTTAACATTTGATGAAATATTTAACATATATAACAACTACAAGGACTATTTGGAAAAATAAATATATAAGAGATAAAATTGATAAGAATCTTATATTTAGAATCAAATAAAAGTCAAACTAGCTCTTATATTAATAACCGGAGATAGTGCCTCGGTTGTGTTTAAACCTTTCATCGTGGTCACCTCATAATTTTTTCCCTCATTCTTTGCATTTATCCCCCCATATTAAAAATTATAATTATCATGCTGGAGGTTAAGAGATAACAAAAATTAATATAGCATATATAATTATATACATATATACACTAGTTAAAAATAGTATTGGTTAATATAAATTTGAACTGACGACCATATAATGAAT
>NW_021634996.1:0-35873 GCF_004799145.2 Neltuma alba | reverse complement strand
TACTCGAATCTGTAATTAAGTGGGATCACGATGTCATATTTGAGAACTTGATCATCACACATCGTCAGAGTCATGTACATAACTATTAGTATGAATCGGCTCGAGCCGACAGAGTGTGGGAAGGTGCTAGGATAAAGATGGTGCGGGCTTGCAGTGGAAACAAAGGAAAGTAGTGGGTAGAGTGTACATATAAGTAAATTCGTGGGGAGAAGTAATAATGGGAATGTGGACCAATGTGAAAAAGGTACGTGTTAGGGCAGAGGGATTAGAAGTGCTAAAATACACAAGTATGGTGAGTGGACTGCATAGGCAAAGTGCATATAAGAGCATCTGCATGGTGTCAGAAGAGGACAACTCCCATCACTACACAGATCGTCATGTGCCTCCATTCAGTTTTTTGTTGCACACTCATTTCACTTTCATTCCCCACTTCCCTTTCTCTTCACTTTCATTCCAGTACTTGCCATGTTCACTTGACAAAATTCATAATATCGTCAGCTAACCAATAAAATCTCCCCAAAAATTGACAACTTACAGCTTCTTCAAAGAATTATTTTTGCCCGCTTTGGTTTCAGCTTGACAGGCAGATGGCCGATGTAAAAGCAAAACAGTGTAGCATACATGCTGAAATTCTCATCTTGATTTGGTGGATTATGTTCACTACCTTATCTTTTCGTTTCTGTTAATCTGACAAATTCTGTCATTTCTAGAAGGGCAATGGCCCTCTTTCTTCTTTCGTTCCTTTCTTTTTTGTTGTGGTTTTTTTTTGGGGGGGGGGGGGGCGGGGGAAATGTCTCTGCCTAACTGATCAAGTTATGAATTAGGCAAATTAAATCTTGAAATGGAACTATATATATCTTTGGACGTCGAGCACAGACACATTATTATATTGTTGCGCATCTTTTTTTGTGGCCTAGTTGATTCTTCACTCGTATATACGCAGTTTAAGTACTAAGGTGTGACTAGTTACAGAGAATTCATAGCAAAATTAAGAAAAGGCCAACCGAATTGTCGTCGTTGTTGACTTGGGTGAGGTGATAGGTGCCCGCTTGCTCATATTGTAGAGTTCGTAGCTAGGATAGCTCGATATAAAGGTATAATTAGTGTTGATGAGAAGCATAGAAAAGGACAGATAGTAAAGAGAGTTTTGCCGCACTATGAGTCGTTGGGCAAGAAGTCTGCCCACTTGCTGAATTTTGTGTTTCCAGCCAATCTCCGATTGTTGACTTAAGGATAAGAAAAGTAAGCAGGGGAGGTGAGATGAGAATGCATGCGAGCTCAGCTATCAATTTACGCCCAGTGATAAACTCACGGCATGCAAACATTGGGAACAAGGCAGGCCTGGAATCTGACGTGGATCATCCCTCCATCTGCCATGAGCTTAATTTGCATGCATGCATAGATGCATATCACCTCCTCCCTGTTTCTTAGCCCTTCGGAGTCAAACTTTTCCAACTCAGCACAAATCCCTTCCAAAGACGTCCAGGCATGGATTCTTCATAATCATCATCCTTACATGATACTCCTATGGTTGTATTTATAGCACAGAGAAAAGACGTTTTTTTGGTCATATTTATAGGACATTGAGAGAAATTTTTTTTATATTTGTACAATTTTATCCCTCATTTACTATTATGTTGATTTTGTTTACATTAGGTATAATATATATTAAATAGCGATCAAGTTAGAAAGTTATTAAATTTTAGATGAAAATTAATGAAGTTTAAAATTTTTCTTAGTCTATATAAAATATACTGAAAGTGTCTTATAAATAGGATCAGAAGAGTATATAGCATGAATCCCACATAGAATGTGGTTTGCCTTCAAATGAGTGCCCATCCACCACCAGATGATGGTCCCTTTAAGTTCTATCACTTCTGGCCTTTGGCAAATTATCGCCGCCACGACAATTTCAAAGTTGATGTTTAATCAGGTTCGTGTATTTTCAACTTTTACACAATAAATTCAACTGTCTTCATATTCGGTTTCCGAAGCCCAAATCATGAAGCCCACGTCTGAATTCCCCCAAATGTTATGTTGGGGTGACCTCAGGTCTGCTAAGTCTAAAATAAAAACAAAAACTATGCTTTTGGAAGCCCAAATTCCGTGACCCGTTTAGCCGCCGAAAAACGCAACTCTCATGTTTCCGGCCTTGTTGACAGGCTAAACTGTTTTTCCCCATTCATTATCAAGTAATCAAGGTAATATGATTTTTTTATGGAACTATTTTCTTTACAGGGAAAAAAAAAACTATTCATGTGGACTTCCTCCGCCTTTTTTTATAAGAGACGTTGAACTCTATTATATAAATCAAAAGGTTAGTTAAAAATATTAAATAGGTAGAAATTATAAATAATTTTTCTAAAATATCTTTATTTATGAGAAGAGTGAGGATACAAGAAAAAGAGTAAAAAAAATATAAAAAGAGAGAGAATGTGGATGGAAAGAGATGATGATTTGAGAGAAATAAGATAATAAATATATTAAGTATTAATAAATAATTAATAAAAGTAAAATAAAAAATTTATCACAAAAACTTAAATAATTTGTAAACATTACTTTTATTTAGAAATATATGAGAACTGCAGCTGTTGGTTACAAAAAAACGTGACGGGGGAGGAGTTTTTAGGGAAGTCAATTACTACGTCATCAGTCGCAGCTTGCTACATTGAGATCACAGGGTGAACTGAGGCTTCTCTTGTTGTGCTTCAATGGACCTGTGTCTTGCCGCTGTTCCGCGGGCGTTCATCGGCGACAGAGAAGAATGACCTTGTTTCATTTTTTCAATTGTGCAATTCTTACCTTCGGCCCGGACACGCACCCTTTATTATTCTGCTACTCCCTTGTAAGTCTCTTCCTCATAGATCCATCTCCCTTACCTCATTCCTTCCTTCTTGCTTTCATCCCCTAATCTGGTTTTATGTCTATCCCTGTTTTCGTTTTTTCTTTTTTCCCAAATTCGGGATCTAATTTTTTGAAGATGCAAATTTATACCTATCGATCCTCTGACAAGTTCTATAATTTTGCCCTATCGTCTTACTTTTTACCGCTGAATTACTGTCCTTTGTTTTTTTCGTCCCTCTTCATAGTGCCCTAGACGGACCTTTTTTTCCCTTTGGTTAGTGTAGCTGCTTATGTATAGAATATCCAAACGCACGGTGATATTATCCGAGAAGTTCATTTTTCAAATTGGTTCCTGCTCACGAATTGCAGATGGGATTCCATGCGTGAAACAGATCATTAAACGGTTTGGCTATGTTCATGATCTAGATGTTGTTCATTTTCCAATGAGTTTGTTGCTTAGTAGCTGAAGGTTTTTATTTTTTATATTTATTTTAAAAAACTCAAACCGAAAGTTGGACAGCCTAGTTCCGATGAATGCCTGATTGAAATTTTCTGTATCATTGCTTTTAAATATCAAATACTCTTCAAAAGTTGCTCCTGCTATGTGATCAAGGCCTCGTAGTTGTAAACTTGTAAGCAATAGCACGGCATTAATTAAATATTCTTGAGTTGAATCATCTCAGAATTATTTACTTTCTTCTTTGGCAACACAACAGAAAAAAGTAGTTATTGTGCTTTGTTTGCTGATCATGTGACAATTTACATGTGCAGATCTGAGTATGACACCTTGGTACTTCTATCAAAGCAGCTGTGTTTATCTCGCGACAGCATTAGTTAAGGTTGGGAAATGTACTGAATTTTCTGGTCTATGTATCAAAATAATATTTGCACAAAGTAAGATTATGTGTGTCTCTTTTCTTTTGTTTTGCTTATGTTGGCAGCTCGTTTGTCTCGCAACTTTTCTCAAGGTATCTGAGAGCGATAGCTTTGATCCTTATCAGGTATGTTTCTACATTGTGTTATTATCTATTTATGCATGCATTTAGGCACCTGTACTTTTACGTAAGGCAGCTAGATATTCTTTTGGAAATTCCTTAAAAGCATGATCTTGATACCTAATTAATTGAAGACCTTGGATTCACCACAAGGATGTCACCAATGGTCTAAAAGCTAGAATCTGTTACCAATGACTGCGAGGTTCCCCTTCGTGGGGGTGTCAATATAGGGTTTTGGGCTTGCGGAGAAACAATCTTAGCAGGGTAGTTCTGTTGTAAACTTTTGCTAAGCATACAATTGTTCTTTGAATCGAAAGAAGTTGAGACAGCACCTTTGATCCCATGGATGCCATTGTGAAGTTATTGTGCACCTCTAATACCTTTACAATGATTATGAGTGATAAAAAGTGGCTTATTTTTTCTCCCAGGAATGTCTGAAGGCATTAATAGGCTTCATAGATGTTGCTGGGCTTTATTTTGCCTTGACCCAGTTGACTCACAGAAACATCTCTCAAAATCATAAATTTCAAGCAGTTGGCCTAGGTGAGTGGACAGGGTGTCACATCTTATATGATAAAAAAGATGTCTATGTTTATTCATCTCTTGAGAAGTGCATTGATTCTTCTATCTCTTCAATTCATCTCTTGTGGCAGGATGGGCGTTTGCGGATTCTGTACTGCATAGATTGGCACCCCTTTGGGTGGGCGCAAGAGGACTAGAGTTTACTTGGGATTACATTCTGCAAGGCCTAGAGGCTAATGCAAACCTGGTACATTCATCGATTTAATGTGAGATTTCTTTTTTTTTAAAAAAAAGAAAAGGGAAGAGTTCAAATGCACATGTTCTGGCTGCTGGATGATGCCCTGTGTTTTTTGCATGGAGGATGAGGAATGAATGAACCTCATTGTTCATAAATTAGTTCAATTTGATATAAATTTTATGGTTCGTATTGATGATTGTGGGATTCTGTGTTGGTTGAAATGATGAAACTGGAGGTCAGTTGCTTCAGGCAAATATGCTCCTACTTATTCTCAAATTTGTAGTACATAATTATTTAAACTGAGTTTTTGCTCGTGATCTGTACAGGTTTTGAGCATATCTCTTGCGGCACTAGGATCTTTGATGTGGCTCCGAAAGAATAAACCCAAGACTCTGATTCCTATAATATATTTGTGTGCAGGGATTGTGGCTACCATGCCATCCATCACTAGGTATTTCCTGTCTCATCACTGTTTGGCTAACAAGTTTTTCCCCCCCTCTGAATTTATAGTAGGGCAAACTATTTTTCTGTAAGTACATGGTTTTAAATAAAAAAATGAGCATAGGACCTCTCATTGAACATAAGCCTCTAGTTCACTTTTCTCTGGGGAATATTGATACTATCCATTACTATCTCCACTTCTCCCTTGTATAAAGTTGATTAGGATATGATGAACAGTCGTAAAGCATCATGGATATGGTGATTGGGTACCTAGAAGTCATAAAGTTTAGTCTCAGTGATCAATTTGCACTTTTTTATGGTCCATATGTTTAGAGCATTTTGTTGGCCATAATCCATTATAGGGCTGTCTAAACTCTTTTGCCGTTGTGCAGCTATCTGAGGCGAGGCTTGGGGTGGCATTTACTGAAGGTCGTAGGGTTTGAACTTTTCACATCTTTGGTAATGGCTATTTTAAGTTGGCAGCTCTTTGCTGCATGTCAGAGGCCTTCAGCATGAGAACCTATCATGACCAGAATCAGAGAAATGCCATTAAGATTATTGTTAAACTGTGCTTAACTTATTTCTGGCCAGTGTGTTGATGAGCCAATCTCTGCACCAGACGGTAGCTGCCCTGCCGTTTAAATTTTACCAACTTTAGATATATCAATTACAATTTCTTGATATATTTGATTTTTATGTTTCTTGCGAGAAGTTAAATGAAAATTAGAGTTTTGTGAATTTGGAGTTGTGCCGTGAGTTGCTTAGGGTTTGAGGCATCAACTTTGTTGATCACTTCGAAATTGATTTTTGGAAGAATCTTCTTTCATGTTTCGCAACAACCGCTCCTCTTCTGTTTGTTGTGCTAATGTGCGCACGAACTCAACTCAAAGGAGGCAATTACGGCTTTTGTTGTAGATATATTACCAACAAATACATAACCCTGCTTTGTTTTTGGGCGTTCAAACCCAACCTGCACCGCGACATTGTGCGGACCGAGCTTTTATGAAGGATTACCATTTTTTTTTTTTTTTTTGGGGGGGGGGGGGGCATCCGATTATATGATGCACAGTGACTTCATCTTACCAAGGAATGTCTCAGTCGGCGTAGGCAGCCCCATGAGTTAAACCTTCTCAAAGACAAAGAAACTGCATGATCTCATATATATATGTGTAGAGAGAGAGAGAGACAAGTGCCAATCATTTTACACAAAGCCTACTTGAAATGATCAAAGAATTAATTTTAAAAATGAATTATTAATTCGCGTTCACTCTCTATCTAAGGCCAAGGGTACCGTCCTGATTGCAAAACGGTGCGTTGAAAAATGTTAGACCGCGGTCCCATCTCATCTAAGCGTCAAGTTTCCTCTGACCCAAAAAAGAAGCGTCAATTTTCCACTTCCTTTTTTGGGGCTACAAAAGCGACAGATTGTTGAACAGCCCAGATTGGGAATGGGACACAACCGTAGAGATGTCATCGTCACATAATTTACATGATAATTAGTACCTGGTCGATAAAATTTTGTGCTAAAAGAACCAAGCAAAATCATTCAACCAAAACACAAGATAAGCCCTCGTAGTTGTGGCCTATTGATATTTTCTTCTCCAAAATTTTTTATTAAGAGGGAGGATACCCACTTAACAGTGCTTTTGAACATAATTTTCTCCAATAAAAAAAATACCTGTGCTTGGCTAAAAAAGAACATTTCTTTTCTTTCTAAACAACACTACGTAACCAAGACATTTTTTGAACAAATTTTCCACTTCATATTCAACAAACCCATAGAAAATTGTCCAGTCCACTTCATCCCAACGACACAAATAAAACTTGAACATGGTCTGCGGGCGAAAGATTATCATATATAAAAAGAAAAAAAAATTACCATTTAGTTTACAACCCAAGATTACATTAGTACACATCCTCAAAAATACAATGATCCGCGAGATTTAAGGATCGACTCCCATGATTGGATGCAATTCGGACCCCGTTTGCCTCCATAACTCACATTCTGCAGAGGAGAATAATCCTCAATAACTCTGAATATTGTCACATCCATGATCAATGGCTTGCCTTGACCAACTAGTTCAAACACACACACATCAAATTCTTCCAGGTTATTGTCCAGAGCGAACTGTTTCCATCCACCAGTCAGTCCTCCAGTTCGACGACCATGTTCAAAGCTGTATTTGGCATGCCATTCATTCCCTCCCGTGCGCAATATCACGTCTTCAGAGTGAGGAAAAAGATGTTCCGCTAACCACTTGCTAGGGATTGACTGGCGTGCCACAAGAAACAACAATGCAGTTTATAATGCCCAGATCAACATCAAACATTATGAATACCATGCCACCGAAATTACATAAACAAGGCTTTAGAATATCCTAAGAAGGAAAATAAGGTTATAAAGCAACAGATTACCGCATAGAATCTCTTGTATACATGTGTGGGACGCATGATTATGTAGAAACCCTGGTCAGTACATGCTGCCTGAGCTAATTGGAGGGCAGTCGTCTTCTCATCTTCTGTAACAGGTCTTCTGTTTGAAATATAAATTTCATTCGTCTTACTTCTGCTCGCAGATGAGGGTTCAGCATCTAACAAATTCATTGACCACCATTATCAGGACCAAAATCAGATTTCACATCAAATACTGATTCCATTACTGTTTGAAACTTATTTCTCTTTTTTAATTTGGGGATGCTTCTATTTGTCCGTTATTCTGACTATGCAGGAACGGCAGTTGTCTATTTTCTTCCATTACATCTCTTTGGAGAGAGAGTTATTTGAGGGGTATGATTATCCCTTGTGGATATGCCAGGAGATTAGGAGACTCTTTTGAACTCATGAATTACCTCTTTTTATAACTGATAATGAGTTTGTAATTTGTATTTCTTTGTTTTGGGAAGACTTCTTGTTCTTGGTTTTTTATATTCCTTTACTTTTCAATAAATTATCGTCCCTTCCATAAGAACATGTTACAGGTTTTTTTTAATGAGAAAAAAGATAGAAGAACAGCAAAAAGGTCTAGGCCCTGCGTCACATTGAGTGAAATTATTACCAGCAATCAAGTTAGCTCTGTCCGTGCGCGTTTTAGATCCTCTGGTTCCTCCCCTCTGCTTAGTTTGGACATCCGCAACTGCCATTGGAATTGCTGTCACAGGGGAGGCAAATTCCACACCAGCATCACGGGCCTCTTTGCTACTAATTTCAGAAGGGATGACAGCCGGCACTCCCATGCTCTCACCATGCACAAACTTCTCAGGCGAAGCATGTTCAGTGGGAATATTAGAGCGGAAATTGACTTCTTTCAAACGGTTACCTCTGATTCTCTTATTTGTATGCCCACATTTCCTAACAAAATAAGAAGCAGCCTTCTCACAGGAGCCACCCCAGCCAAATATTAGAACATCAAACTGCGATTCGTTATTGTACTTGAAGACCAGGAGATCATTCTCTTCCAAACAGTGATCTTCAACAAATTGTTGCCAGCCGTGCGTGAAATGCAAGGTATCATTTGTGGTTGTCAATCCAACACTCCACTCATCGCCACCAGGACCTCTCAGAGTTACATTATCTGGCAATTTCTTTCTCAAATTATCTGAAAAACTTCTGGGCAGTGTCTGCAGTTTTTATTCAATAAAATTCAATTCGCATATTTGAGAATAAGATACAACACGCTGAAGAGAAATATTTACAGAACATATTTCTGATCACATGGTACTATCGCGTAGTATCTGAAGATAGCATGAAGTTTTTTCAGCAACTGAAGCAAGTAATTATCTATCAGAAAAGCGGCCGCTAGACATTTTACGGGTATTGTCAGTGATTCTAGTACTAGGACAACTACACACACGCATGCACACATTTGCTCTCTCCCCATTCAATCTTTTCTTTTTACCCACTTTTGTCTCTCTTGGAACTCTTATTCTCTTTCCCCCACATTATAGTGTCTACAGAGATTTCTACAAACGCTGGGACTGTAAAAAGGAACCAACAAAGGCAGAGAAACCGTGGTCTCTTCGCGAAGACATAGATGGACTCACGAGATAACAATCGATCTTAAGGTCATAAAGGTTAAAAAAGGTAGAAAAAGGTAAAAAGCAAGAAAGAAAAATAAGAGGGCAATTCGACATACTGCAAAGAAAAGCGAGGAAGAAAGGGGGCCAAACAAAAGGAAGGTAATATCGGAACCCCTGGAAGTATGAGGATGAGAAGAAAGCAAACAACGGGAAGCGTGCACTGAAATTACAGACTAAGACTCATATGTAATGAAATCTGTATGATCGAGTGGGTGGGCCAATTATGTGATCGGCGACAGAAAAGAAGAGGAAGAGGAAGAGGAAGAGAGACTTACAAGCTGTCGATCAAAGCCCTTGGGAAGATAGTGGGCAAAATGGACGAATTGGAAACGGGTCCAGTAAATGTCGTCTACCCATGATCTACAGCTTTCACAATTTTCTCCCATTTCTACTGACACAGATCGCCCAGGGCAAGGGTAGAAGCCTTGAGAGTTGAAGCAGCTCGCGAGCTCCAGGAATCCACTACATAAGCTCAATAAAAAATCACCGAGGTCCTTTTATTAGGTGCATAATTATCTTCTCGACCGTTTCGGGAATTTTAAGTGTGCGCTAAAAAGTATTAATGAAGGGTACGTATGAAAAAATAAGATGATTTTGAAAATACTCCCTCCGTTCCTTATTATAAGAGACGAATAATCGAATTACGTTGATAAAAAAAGAAGTTAAAATTAGTTAAGAACAATCAATGTGTAAAAAATATAATCTTTTTTCTAAAAATACCCTCATTAATAAGGAGAGAGAGCATGAGAGAACAATTAAATTATTGAAAGAAAGAGAAGTGGGAGGGAGAGAGAGAATGAATTGGAGACAATAAATATGGGTAAAATAGGAAATCAACACAAAAAAGTAGAGACAACTTTTAAGTGTCTTTTATATATAAGAACATGCTATAAGCATCAAATGTCTCTTATAATAAAGAACGGAGGGAGTATAGATTACATTTTTTGGGAAAAAAAGCCTCCAGCAATTAAAACGGACACAAATAAATAAATAAATACCAGTACTCGCATGCGGCCTCGCCCAGCCCCAGGTGCTGTGATGTCGCCCATCCAATCCAATCTAGAAACGAGGAGCACGAGGCAGAGGGGGGCTTGGTGGGTCCACTTCTCTCTGCCTCTGACCCCCCCTCCCTCTGCGGGCAGCACGACTTCGGAAGGCTATCTCAGCTTTATGCTTCGTAAAATGGATAGCAAACTGAGAGAAGGAAGGCTGGTCCCAAAAAAAAAAAAAGAGAGAGAGAAAAGAAGAAATAACCTTTTTTTTAAATAGAGTGAACCTATTTAGAGTAACTTATAAATTATAAATAATTTTTTAATTATAATTTACTCAGTAGAAAGTAAATACGTGAGAAATTTTTTTTCTTAACTTACATAAAACATGTTTATAAATATTTTTCATCACTGCTCCAAACAGGCCTATCAGGTATAATAATTTGCTTCTGCCCAATCAAATTAATCTTTTGCTCTTCTATTTAAGAATGATTACTTCAAATATCCGATTTATTAAAAATTACTAGATAAAAATATATTAATATAATGACTCATTTTTACACCAATTCATTTAGTCTTGCAAAAGGTCATCAGCAGCCATACGCCGCCCAAATTATAATAATAAACCATCAGAAGATGCTTTTATACTTCATGATATGAAGGTGAAAAACCTATTGTAGCATTTATTAGACTTGTTTCAGCATTGGCGCAGCATTTGTCTACTTATCAATTCATAGCCTACAACAAATACTTTAGTTGCATCCTCCATGACTCTATTAGCAGGCGACTTTGTTGTCTGTAAATTCAAAGCATCTGAGAAAATAAGCCCCCAAAACATCAAAAGCTGATGGGAAAGTTAAGCCTACTCATGCCAACTCTTCCTTCCTGAAAAAAGATTTGCGTAGTAACGGACGGCGGTTAAGCGGCGCGTTAGCCGTTGGTTCCGTTTGATAAGCAGCTAAAATAAAATTCCAGTGACTACTATCCAAGTATCATGTTAAATTTCACATTAATGCAATAACGCAACTTTCACAAATCATCCTTGTTCATAGGTAAGAGACTTAATGAACAAAATAAGTGCTGACTGACAACCACATCGTTTCAGACATTGAGTAATGAAAGAAAAAACACATAATAATAACATAAAAAATCAATTAATTCGATTGTCTGATAGGATTCAAAATTTTAAAAGATGTGAAGATATAAGATTAAAATTTAATAATATATACATACAAATTTTAGGAAAATAATAAGAAATGCATGAACCCATTAAATTTGCGTAGTTCTGCCAGCAAGCCAGCCTTTTGAAGCTCTTGCCAGTTCCCTATGGCAACACAATCTGATCAAACTTCCTGCGAAAGATTGCTTAATCCTTCACTGGTCTGCTAGGAAACAACCTTTTTCTCATTTCTCGGGCTGCATGCCCAAATAAGAAGGTTTAATAACCCAACGCATCCACAGATCCCTCACCTCCCAACAGGTTCCATTCCATTATGGTTGCCATTACAACTTTTACAAGGCAACAGCTACATTACCCCCCCCCTTTCCTATTCTCTTAATATGGATGAGCATGGATGAATGGGTCTAACAATGCCAAATATCGAAAGAGGCCGACCTTCATAATTTAAGCGATAGTAACGCATCATGAGTCTCCTGGTAATAGGTGACAACCAACGTGATGTCGACTTAGGATGTGAACTCTATTTTCTGTCCCTTTTTATTTTTCGAAGGGAGAGAGAGTTTTGCGTTTGTGGGTTGGGGGAGGGGGATCATTCATGGATTGTTTAAAAGCATAAAACATGTCCATTGAAGATTGATTCATCTGTCTCACAAGCATGAGTGTTTACTGGTCGTTGGAACTACAGGTAATCTACTAGATTTTGGTTCCCTGTTCTGATGGTCAAGCCCTTCCTTACCAATCCCAGAAATATAAACTTGCATTTCATACTGACCAACAAGTTCGAAAATGCACGTGTCTCCAAAATTGATGTCATTATCACGGACAAAGGCCATCCATCCCCCACAAAAGGTGTGCACTGCTCTGCCTTTTGTGTCTGGAACAGAGTTCACAGCCCAACATTCACCTCTCAAATTACGAAGCACAACTTCTGTTTTGTATGATGGAAGATGCGCTGCAGAAAACTGATATGGGATTTTCTACAATGCGAGGGACAAAAAAATCCAATGGATTAGAACTGATGTTAGGAAATACAAATTACTAATAGATGTGGTCAAAAGCATTACATGATTTCTAATCACTCACCAAAGTGTATGATCCGCTGACATTGAACTTTTTCATGACTTTTACAAAACTAGGAAATGAGGAAGTGAAGGCCTGAGCTGCTCTTTGTTCATCAAGTGCAAACAGCATTCTCAAACCAGCTTTAGCCTGTGAGCTTAGTTCATCTTCAGTTCGATGTCTTCTCTGAACACCTGTCTTCGTTTACAGTTAAAAGTATGAAATAAGTCATGATTTGGACGATATATTCTTTTATAGATTAAAGATATTCAACATTCATCTGTCTTCAGTAATTATCACTCGCAAAGATTCCAATTTGAATTATTAAATTAATTTCCTTTTTTTGGCCAAACAGAATAAAACTACTAGCAGAAACGTAATGCTATCAATTCATATTGAATTAGAATCTGAATGCAAAGCCCAGTTAAGAAATAGATAGAAACCTCACCCAACTTATTATGGGCAGCTTTTGACTGAGGGCAAATCCCTGTCTTCTTAGAAGCCTTCGACACTCCGCCAGGATTCTCTTTATCCACAGACAAAACAGCATCCTGACACATCCTTGACCACTTTTTATCAGATAGATCAACATTTCCATTGCATTTTGGATTGACTTTGGCCTTGATCGGCATACATCGAGAAGTTCTATGGGAATTGATGGAATGTCCTGTAAGAGGCCTACTAAAAGCTACTTTCCCACCCTGACAGTCTATCCCATCTTTTCCTGCTCCAACAATGCGGACTCGTAATTCACGCTCATGAACAAGTTCAAAAATGCAGATATCCCCAACTTTAATGTTATTGTCACGAACAAAAGCCATCCATCCACCACAGAGAGTGTGACTCGTATGTACTCTTGTTGTTGGCACAGAATTAACAGTCCAACGCTCCCCTTTTATATTATGAAGGATGATCTTTATCTTGCAGTTTGGAAGATGCACCATTGAAAATTGATACGGAATATTCTGTATGATACCACCCAAATTCATATGTCAAATTCAGAGAGAGAGAGAGAGAGATTATAACAACTGTGTTGTCAAGTGTGATGACCTTGTGCAGGGAAGTAGTGATCAAACTGCAAAAGTGATTTATAACAGAAGGGCAGCCACTACATAATAAAATAAAATTATATAGGAAGTAAAATAAGAACCACAAAAGGGATAACACACCAGAGTATATGAACCACTGATGTTGAAGCTTTTCATGATTCTCACGAAATACGGGAAAGAGGAAGTAAACAATTGAGCTAATCTTTTCTCATCATGTGACGATAACTTTGACAGACAAACTCTATTATTCATACAAGGATCATCTTCTTTCCCACTTCCAATCTGCATAGCAGCCTCTGTATTGAATATAACAATTAAATAAAGCAGCGTATTAAGATTTACATTTCTTTGCCTCATGATCCAACTTGAGCAATAAAAGGTATATGCCAGTAAATAAACATGGTATTCAGGACTTTAAAAAAAGCTTTTGTGACTACGGTAAGCTTACTGTTCATGTTCATCTCAAGACTTAATTTTGACATACAAATAATTACAATATAATGACCTTGTTTGTGAGACTCAAAATGTGATTGATTAAATTAACAGTTTTACCTTCACATTCGTTGCTATCATCCATTCGAGAAGGCAAAGCAACATCACTAGCTGGGCATCTAAGTTGTGCATCTTCTTTGGAGGATTCTCCTTTTTCTCTGAACATATTAATTGGTTTTACCCACTCAAGCAAGGATAAATCTTTACTAACTATACTCATCTTGAGTTCCTGGTTCTCAAAGGCACTCCCTCTCATTTTCTTTGGCACGCCTTCAGCAACAACATTCAAAGAATAATTCTCCTCCCTATTTCTTTTATGTGCATTAATATGATTGAGGTCACATGAATTTTGGCTGCACTTAGATATAAATGCTGCTTCTTTCTCGCATGCTCTTTGATCAAAGACTAGCACATTGAAGTGTAGGTGACCCTCATATCTGAAAACCAAAAGGTCACCAACTTCCATAACATGATCTTCCAAAAACGTCTGCCATCCATGATGGAGGAATAGATCATTCCCCTCCTTAACCAGTTGAACATGCCAAGTATTTCCGCTAGGACCCGTCAATGAGACTAAACCAGACGTCCTACCTTCAAAGCAATGGCTGAAACCGGAAGGAATTCTCTGCAGAAACAGAGAGTTTTTTCTTAGGACCACTAGAATTCCAAGATGCATACAGTCTAGATACATTGGCAACCAAGAAAGACAATTCCATGGCCAAATTATACATTGGGCAACAGTTTCAACATTCAGCCGTTCCTAAAACCTTAGAAGGCACTTTGAATATAGATGACCATAAATTGTTCACAAAATGATTACGTAGGAAAATTTAAGGTGCCCATGAATTCCGACAGTCAGCCCTGTACAAATCCTAAAGCATTTGGTTTCAAAGCTTCATTTTCTAAAAAATTTCTACACATAAAATTGAAAAGAAGATATATATTTATCCACAGCATAGGGCAGTTCAATCTGTCACTATTATGGAAAGAGAGATAGATGTATCATACATATCTTTACAAGGAAGTGAGCTCTCTTCGCAAGCAATGACAACAAATAATAGCATTAAGCATCATTTAGATACATTTGGTTCATGTATATTTGAAGAGGAAATTTAATCCTGATCCAGCCATTATTAATGCCAAAAGAAAAAGAAAACTTAATCACCAACCTGATGAAAAAATGATAAATCCTTACTATAATATTGGGGAGATTAAAGTCGAGCTTAAACAGCATATAACAGCGATAAAGATATGACAGGAATACTGTATCCGGTCTTATATGTAGGACATAATTAGTATTCGCGTTATTCAGATTGGAAATTTCAAACTCGAGTTCAAACTCATTTAAGGGGCAAAAAAATATATTGATATTTCAACATCACAGTGGCCCCATCGATGATGGAGTAGAATAGGAGTGCCACGTCGCAGACAACGATAAAAATGTTGAAAGGGGAAAAGGACTATACCAGTCTGTCGGAGCAAGGTGTGGAGGAATAAAGCTCATAGAAGTGAGGCCTCCTCACATTTAGGTTCGCCTCACAGTCCCGGCAAGCCATTAAGCCTACTTTCCCTCTATATTAGATAAAATTTTTGAGTACGCGCTCTCTAACGACCAACCAGCATCTGAATTTTGTAACACGAGAATGATCAGTGGAAAAGCAAAAGGGAGGCTATGAAACATAAATAAATAGAGAAAACTAAGATTTGGGGGAAGTAGAGAAAAAGCAAACACCTAGGAGGAGTCAGGACAGGGAAGAAAGAATTTGAGAAACCCCTCCGGGAAGATGGCTTCGACAAATCTTGCTTGCGTCCTTCATTGTGGAGAGCTGAGCCAGCCAGGTTGGTCGTGGGCCGTTTTTGGTCCTCCTCTTACTCACGTTCGGAAAACGACGCCGTTTATATTTTTTGTTTGGGCTTCCCAGTTCGCGCCACAAAAATGAAAAATAACAAAAGAAAACCATGCGGCTGCCTGAAAAAACAAGCAGAACGGTAATGCCAGGTCGTTTTTACTTTTTATACCATCTTTTATTAGAATTAACTTTGGAAAAATAGAAAAAAAAAATACCGTCAAAATAAAAAAATTACACACAAGGATTCATAAAAATTGTTATCAAAATTTAAACTAATATTGTCGCAGATTCTTATTTATAATTTTTCCATTTTCATGATTTTTTTTGCCATTTTTCTGTTAACATTTTAGAATAATTTAACCAAGTGCGAACTAGCACGCACTAGGCATATGATGGTGGTTTTATTAGGGAACTAGCACGCACTAGGCATCCGTAAATTTTTTCTTTCGAAGATCTGGTGAGACAATTAGTCACTATTTCTATGATGTGTTAGGAGCCATTATTGAAGTAGGCGATAAATTTATTGTGCAACCTAATGGAGCAATAGTCCCTCCTGAAATCCATGCAAATGAGAGGTTTTATCCTTTTTTTAAGGATTGTACTAGCGCTATAGATGGAACACATATACATGTGAAGGTATCTGTTAAATATGCTCCTCGATATCGTGGTAGGAAAGAATTCCCAACACAGAATGTGTTAGCAGCTTGCTCATTTGATTTAAAATTCACCTATGTGCTCACTGGATGGGAAGGCACAGCATCTGACTCTAGAATTATGAAAAATGCATTAACACGAGAGGATAAGCTGAAAATTCCTGAAGGTAAATACTACTTTGTGGATGCTGGTTTCATGCTAACTAGTGGACTCATTACACCCTACAAACGAGTCCATTATCATTTGAAAGAGTTTTCAGAAAGAAATCCACTCCAAAATTATAAAGAATTGTTTAATTTGCGACATTCGTCATTACGCAATGCAATTAAAAGGGCTTTTAGTGTTTTGAAAAAAAGATTTGACATTTTAGCCAATTCAGCTGAGCCTACTTATGGAGTGAAAGCTCAAACTCTTATTATTGGAGCATGTTGCATTCTTCATAACTATTTAATGAGTATAGATCCTAATGAGGATCTCATAGAAGAAGTAGATCGTGAACTTGCAACTCAATCTGAGTCTAATGATAATAATCGTGATCGACGTGGTGACAATGAGGAGGCTGCTCGGGGACAATTGATTAGAGATACTATAGCAAATGAGATGTGGATAGATTATCAAAATAGGCTAATGAGACATGATGGCAATGTACCCTAATCAGTTTAAAGCTTGTGCTTTGATGTACTTGTTGTTTCATGTCTATTTGGTTGTATTGTATTTGATATTTGAGACTTGTTTTTTTTTTAAATTTGGTTGTATTGTAATAATTTTGAAATTAAACTTTTATGTATTGTATTTGAAGTTTGAGACTTGTTACTTTTAAATTTGGTTGTATTGTAATAATTTTGTAGTTAGACTTTTATGGATTGTATTTGAAGTTTGAGACTTATTGCTTTTAAATTTTTTATGTAATGTAATAACTTTTGTTTGTCGTATTGTTTTATTATTTTGATAACAGAATGCTGCCCAAACCGAACAACAATAAGCAATGTTTGAATTGGACAAGAGCGATGGATGATTATCTTGTTGTCGCGTTCATGGAACAATATAACTGTGGCAATAAAGTAAATGACATGTTCACAACCACTGCGTATGAGAACATTATGAAAGAGATGAGTGCTTTACTTGATATTGAAATGGACAAGGAGAAGATTAAGAACAGGTGGAAAACTTTAAAAAATAACTTCTCTGAAATTTATGATATTTTTAAAAATGGTTTAAGTGGGTTTGCTTGGAACCCATCAACCCAATTATGGGAGGCAGGAGATGAAGTGTGGGGTCAACTTATTGAGGTCAGTTTATGTTATTTATTGTGGAGAATTTTTAACATCTAAACCCTCTATTTATTCATTAATATTGACTATTATTTGAATTTTTTCTTTTGTAGTCAAAGCCTAAAGCTGCAAATTAGAGAGATATTCCCTTTCCCAACTATAACAAGATGATCATCTTGTATGAAAATAATAGAGCATCAGGGGAGGGAACTCATATTATAGGTGAGATGCGAAAGAGACATCATTCAATTAATAAAGAGGACTTTCTTGATATAGGCAACAACACAGAAGATGTTGCTCCCCAACATAATATTAATATGGAGCATTTTGAAATACTTGATAATGGTGTCAATCAAGATAACTCACTTGGAGTTGCAAGTGCTTCATCTAAAAAGAAGCAAAAGGTGAATTCAACTAAGGAAAAAGACTCCGAATTAAGTGAGATTAAGGATGTCATGTCTGAAATTGCACAAACTATTAGAGAAAGTGCTAGAAAGATTCCACAAGTTTCGGGTGAAGAAGTATGGAATATGGTTAAAGATTGTGGCGTCTCAACAACCTATATTGCCAAGATCTATAAAGCTCTTATGGGTGATGATGGGCTACTAAGGACATTTGTTGAATGTCCCCTTATTGGGCGCAAGGATTTGCTTATGGAAATTATAAATGATTTAGGAAATTAGTTTGCTAATCATTTGGAGACTTTTGATGTTAAGTGATGTTGATGTTATCAATTATAAATGGCTTAGAAAATTTATAGTTTACTGACTATTTGGTGACTTTTGATATTATGTGACCTTAATGTTGCCTATTATGAATCACTTAGGAAATATTTAGTTTACTAATCATTTGGTGATTTTTGATGTTAGGTGACATTAATGTTGCCAATTATGTAATGAACTAATGATATTTGATAATGATAATATAATATTTCTATCATGACAGCGATTTTTTTTGTAATATGATATGACGAGTATATATTAATAGAGGGTGGTGTATTATAATTATATAATATATACATATTATAGCTTGTGTCTATTATAATTATATATCATAGTGTGTGTATTATAATTATATAATATATACATATTATAGCTGTGTCTTTTATAATTATATAATATTTTCTAATTTTTTTTAGTTTTATCATAATTTTTTATCACATATTAGTGAGGTAATTGGTTTTTTGAAATTGATAAATTAGAAAATAATAATTTTGATATAAATATTGTAATAAAAGAATGAATCAATATAAATATAGAGATAAGGGCATATTTGTCAATTTATAATCCCCTCCCCTCCCCTCCTCTTCTGAACCAAACAAGAAATCTCCCCTCCCCTCCCTTCCCCTCCAACCAAACAAAACCCATGATCTCCCTTCTCTCCCCTCCCCTTCCTTTAGGGTATGTTTGGCTCAATGAGAGGAAGGGGAGGGGAGGGATTTTAATGGAAGGAAGGGGAAGGGAGGGGAGTGGAAGGATTTTAATATTATCTTGTTTGGATTTATAAAAAAGGAGGGGAGGGGAGGGAAAAACATTTTTAATATGGATAATTTTGCTCTTATTTTATTTAAGGTGTGGGTATAATGGTCACAACATGACAAAATATAGACATAATGATTACAACATGACAAAATATGGGCATAATGGTCATAATATGACAAAATATTGCCATTTCCCTCCAAATCCTCCCAATTTTGGAGAGGAGGTTAGGGAGGGGAGGGGAGGGGAGGGGAATTTTTTTAAAATTTCCCCTCCCCTCCTAAAATTTGTGTGTTGCCAAACAAGGGAAAATGATTAAAATCCCTCCCCTTCCCTCCCCTCCCTCCCAAATCCCTCATACCAAACAAAGCCTAAGTGTCTATAGAATTTTCCAAAATCCAAACAGTCCTTTGTACCAGGCTTTCGTAATTGGCTCTAAAATGATACTACTTCTACATAGGGGTGTGCATGAAGCCCAAATGCCCGCAGAGCCCGCCTGAGCCCGAAGAAAAATTGCCCAGCCCAGCCCGAAAAAAAAGAGCCCGAAAAAGAATGGGCATCTTTGGGCTGGGCATTTCATGGGCAGGGCTGGGCATCGGGCAGGACATGCTGCCCTGCCCATTTAGCCCTGCCCAGATTATATATATATATTATAATTTATAAAATAATATTAATATATTACATTTCTTTATCTAAAAAAAAGTTATCTCCCTCCTCTTTGCAATTTAATTTATTATTATTACATGTCTATTAGTTTTCTATTTTAGGGGATCTAATTCTTCTAAAGAAGCAGTAGTATCTTACTTTTAACTTGTTCTTCGTGAGCTTTATTGTGCATATCCTATTGTTTGTTGCTGTTGTAGTGTTGGCTATTTATAAGTCAATCTTCCCCTCCATGTCATTAATAACTTTCTTTGTTAGAGAATGGAGTTCATACATTACATATTTGTATAAATAAACAATTTTGAATATTTATGCAAGATAGAAAACAAGATTGGGGTAGGAGCATGGAAAGAAAATTGGGGTTTAATTATATGAATTACATGTTTTCTATTTAATTTATATTTAGTTATTTTGTATTAATTTTTTATGAACAAGTCATATAATAGAAAGAAGTCTTTTAGTTGTATGGACTGCTAACTGCATTGTATCGCATAATAAGTATTTACATATTAAAAGTCATTATATTAAATTATTATGAGATTATAAGATTTTTTATTTTTCTTTTTACAATTATTTTCACCCCATTTTTATATGGTCTATGTTATTCCTGTCAGCCAATTGCTTCAATTTTAATATCTTTTTGCAATCCTTTAGGTAACATTTAATTTTGCCACTTAAATGGATAATCAAGTTTCTATTATATCGCCATCCTTGGCTCCCAATGGAATATCTCAATGTGCTTCAACCTCTCTTCAATTTTTTCAGATGTTTTATTCTTTTCTCAACTTTCTGGAGATTAATGCAAACCGTTTGAATTTCAAGACTTTAATTACAATCTTGAGAGTTGTTTTGTTCTAAATAGATTATGAATATTATTTATTTGGATATTTGCTAAGACTTATTTTGAATTATTTTTGGATAATTTTAATGTGTGAAAATATAAAATTATGAAATGTAATTTTCAGGTATGGATGAAAGTTTTTTTACATGTGATATCGGTAGGTCATCACCATTTGGGCAGCAAAGCCCGCCCATGCCCAGCCCAAATGGTTAGGGCTTTTATGGGCAAGGCCGGCAACGGGCTGCAAAATGCAGCCCGTTCAGGTTTCGGGCCGGGCATCGGGCAGGGGTTCTGCCCTGCCCAGCCCTGCCCATGTGCACCCCTACTTCTACATGAGGCTTACAAAAATGGATGGTTTGAATTGACGAAGGATCCGGCCCGGCCCACTCTCTCCAGTGGTGGCTCTAGCCTCCAAGTAAACCAATAGTGGAAGCCCGTGGAGGAGCCTCCAGTTGTTATATTGCCCCCAAAAAAATAAAAAAACAAGATGACTTTTATTAGTTGGTGCTTTTTTAAGTTTTTACATTGATACATATAATTTTGACAATTTTTCACCTGAAATTTGAAACTATCGATAAAATGGTAGAACATGAAATCGGGAATCACTTTGTCGTTTGAAGAATTCTTTGGTATACCAGATATTACATTAAAATTCTTATTATGTACATCTTAATTAGTGTGGATTCTGTAAATTATACTGCAATCATTAGGATTCAATTTTGTCTCGTCTCAACTGGCATAAGGTCACTGGGAATTACCATGCATGCAAACAATCCTCTTTGACAATAAGGATGTGTCATTAGCATACTACTACCTCCGATCCTTAATATAAGAACTAGTTAACTAATTTAAGTAAATTAAAAAAGTTTTTTAGGTTAGTTATTTGTAATAAATAAATATTGTTTTTCCTAAAATACTCTTACTAATCACGTGTATTAGCTAGAACTACTATTTGATAGAATTTTTAACGTGTGCAGTTACTACAGTGACTACTTTGAAAAAAAAATAAATATGAGAAATAAAATAAATTGAGATCTTATATTTAGAGCCAACAAGAGTAGCGGAGGTGGTATATTACCTATACATGCTTATGTTTCTTTGCTGTGTTTTAAATTTTAAATTAAAAAAGTCACATATCAATGATAAATATTGAAACATACAGTTGTTTTATTTTCAACAGGGTACGCAAGTTTTCGTTATTGCATGAATTTTATTTCCTATAATTAGAGATGCTAGAACGCTGCGGGTGGAGAATTTTGCGGCATCTATACTGTGAACACAAATAATTCACAATAATAAGGGTGTTGATTAGAAAATGCCGGAGAATCACTCGCTAGCCATTAAACGCGTCAATGTAACGTCTTCCTTCTTTCCCTTCTTAAACGGGTTCCTTCAATTGTCCTGGGCCTTCTAAGGGGGGCGACGCACTTTATGATTATTCCTCTTCTTCTTTCTTCTCCATACAATGCAGGCCTCGGACTGCCTCCTATTGCTATTCTTTCTACTCGCATCTGTATACTTTTCAAGTGCTCTTTCAAATGCTGAGGTCTCCTTCATTGCTCATCGACAATTATTGACGCTTCGTGAAAATGAAGACTTGCCTGATAATTATTCGGACAACTACAAGACAAATCTAACTTTTCCCCATAGCAGACTCAAGAGCGCTTATATTGCGCTTCAAGCATGGAAAACAGCGATGTATTCAGACCCCTTTGAGACCACCAAGAATTGGGTGGGAGCAGATGTTTGTTCCTATAATGGCATTTTCTGTGCCCCGGCTTTGGACGATCCAAACATCACCGTTGTGGCTGGAATTGATCTCAATCATGCAGATATTGCAGGCTATATTCCAGCCGAATTTGGTTTGTTGACCGACCTTGCTTTACTTCACATTAACTCAAACAGGTTTTGCGGGGTTCTTCCCAAGAGCTTCTCCAAGTTGAGGCTTTTGTTTGAGCTAGATATCAGCAATAACCGCTTTGTTGGCCCTTTTCCGGAGTGTATTCTACCAATTCCGGAGCTTAAATACATTGATCTTAGGTACAACAACTTTGAAGGCCAACTTCCTTCAGAGCTTTTTAACAAGCCGGCCGATGCTATATTTTTGAACCATAATCGGTTTACATCGACAATTCCTGAAAATTTGGGGAATTCTCCGGCCTCCGTGGTAGTGTTTGCCCATAACCACTTTGAAGGTTGTATTCCGGAAAGCATTGGTAAAATGGAAAAGACATTGAATGAGATTGTGTTCGCCAACAACAATCTCACAGGATGCTTACCAATGGAAATTGGAAAGCTTGAGAGTGCGACAGTTCTTGATGTGAGCGAGAACTTGTTTGGCGGCATCTTGCCGAAGTCCTGTGACGGACTCAAAAAGGCAGAAGTAATATCAATTGCACACAACAAGTTCACCGGTTTTGTGCCACAAAACATATGTAGCTTGCCTAGTTTGGTGAATTTCACATTTGCAGATAACTATTTCAATGGCATGGACCAAGGCTGCGAGCCTTCTTCTAGAAAGAATGTGGTGTTTGACGATACTGGTAATTGCATACCAAATAAGCCAAATCAAAAAGCAGCAAATATTTGCTCTGCTGTGACGAGCAAGCCTGTTGATTGTAGTAAGCAACAATGTGGTCACCCATCCTCACCTTCAAAGCCACAACCCCCTAAAGAAGAACACACTAAACCACAACCGCAGCCCCAGCAACCTAAAGAGGAGAGTCCTAAACCTAAATCTCAAGCACCACCCCAGCACCCTCCTAAAACACAGCCTCCCGAACCACCAAAAGAAGAGGGAACTAAACCTCAACCTCCCCAATCTAAGCCTGAATCACCAGAGGCACCATCTCCTGATCCTTATGATCGAAACCCAAAGCACCCACATCGACCGGACTCTCCACCGGCCCAATCTCCCTCACCTAAAGTTTTCTCTTCACCACCAACACCAGTCTATTCTCCACCCCCTCCAGTTCGTTCTCCACCACCTCCACCATTCCCCACCACCTCCACCTGTTCACTCTCCCCCACCGCCTCTGATCTACTCACCGCCCCCACCACCTATTCATTCTCCTCCACCTCCAATCCACTCTCCGCCCCCACCCCCTGTTCACTCTCCCCGCCCCCGATTTACTCTCCACCCCCACCCCCAGTCTACTCTCCGCCTCCTCCGGTCCACTCTCCCCCACCCCCCGTGTTTTCACCTCCACCTCCTATATCTTCTCCCCCACCACCTCCTGTTCATTCTCCTCCACCTCCGGTACATTCACCCCCACCTCCAATTTACTCCCCGCCACCTCCAGTCCATTCTCCTCCACCCCCGGTTTTCTTTCCACCTCCAACTCCTATCTACTCTCCCCCACCGCCTACTCTATCTCCACCGCCCACTTCTCCTCCCCACTCTCCCCCTCTACCTACTCTATCTCCAACGCCTGCTTCTCCTCCCCAACCTCTCCACCCACCTACTCTATCTCCAACACCCACTTCTCCTCCCCAATCTCTCCCTCCGCCTACACTATCTTCACCGCCTCCTTCTCCACCCCAGTCTTCCTCTCCACCTACCCTATCCTCGCCACCCGTTTCTCCTCCTCCAGAAGATAACATAATTCTTCCTCCAGTCTTTGGCGCTTCATACGCATCACCACCTCCACCAATCATTTCCGGCTACTAAATGATGGCTAACCTAATCAATTGCATTGTTAGATAAAACGTACAATCATTTTACATGCATTAATATTCATCTTCTTATGTTATTGAAATGTATGTCAAATGGCAACACAAATTGGAAGAAGAACTGTTGTAACAATATATTATATTGTTCTCATTTATGTTCATAAGCTTCTCTTATTGTAGCATCTCCGTTACGCAAGTTAGAAATTCTTTCGTGAGCTTTTATTATGAGCGCTCAATCCAGTTCGTAGTTTAATAAATTTGAGTTAATATCCATTTTCGTAATCACTTTTTACGTTTATTGTCATATAAACGAAAGAAAGAGGTAGTATTAACTAGCGGACATTAATTAGGGTCAGCTCAGGATTCATTCGTTGAGCTAAAAAAAAAACAATGAAATGCTTGAGGGGGGAGACGTTTAAGATAAAAGTGAATCCAGCAAAATGCATATGGCTTTTGAGTTGAATTGTCCAAAACAAAACAGCATACTAATAACTTCAGCGGAATAACAAGTCTCTGTATTAGAGTAATGTATATGGCAAAACTTGTTTTTAAATATGATGGGCACTTGCTGGTAAAAAAAAATATGATGGGCACTTGTTGGAAAAAGAAAAATATGATGGGCTCTTAAAACACAATTGACTTTTTTTTTTGGGTTAAATTTTTTTTTAATCAATAGCGAATTGATCTGTTTGAATGATGACAAATATACTGTTAAGAAAAAAAACAGTAGTATTCTTTCCATTCCTATTCCAATGACAAGATTCTTAATTCTTACTACCTCTTGCTTCTAATTATAAGAGCCAGTTAACTAATTTGAGGAGACTAAGGAAGTAAGTTGAGTTAGTTATTTGTCCTAAATAGGTGTTGTCTTTCTTAAAATATCATTGCTAATTAAGTGTATTGACTAGAATTCTTATTATTAGAAGGGCTACTTTGAAAAAAAATGTATAAATATAAGAGACAAAGTAGATTGGGGTCTTATATTTAGGACCAAAATAAAAGTCAAATAGGGTCTTTTATTAAAGACTGGACGTAGTACATCCCAATTAAACTGGCTTAGCTCATTTGTGTCTTCGATCTACTTTCGCTTCTCTACTTTTATTCTTATTTAGAGCCCATTATATTTGCTAAAATTTATATCAAGTGATCACATGACACTTTTGCAAATTCTGCAATTTGTCTTATAAATATTAAATAAAACCGAAAATGAATTTGTATTGGGTGATCATCGGATCTGGACGGTTCAGATTTAATTTTATTTTTATTTTATTTTTTTAAAATGATTATTTTAATAAGTATATAATAAAAAATAAAGATAATCTCTTAACTATCATGTTTTAAAAAAATAATTTTTTATTTTAAAATAATTATCTAAAAAATTAAATTTGAACCGTCCAGATTTAATCTGGAGGGTTCAGAATACTCATCAATGATGAGCACCGCATGCTCATCACTTGATAAGTATCATAGCGGACCCTTTGAAAATTTTATCATATAAGCAGAAGTGAAAGGAGCACGTTTTATGATTTTATATACAAGTAATTTGGGGACAATTGTTATTTGTTAGTTGTGAATACCAGGGTTCACTGCAGTTATCATGTTTTAGTCTTAGCCCACAATAATTTTAACAGGAAACAAGAAGGCGATGGACTTTGGTGACAAATGCGGTCGGTAAGAAGTGATGCTCCACTGCCGCCTCTCCATCGTTGGCCTTGTACGGTCAGTGATCATATTTCAAGGTGATAAGAGATGATCCGGTAGATTTTAGATGATCTCTTAATTATTGGCCACTGCGTGATTGTGTAATCTGGAAAAAGATAAATCAAGCAAAATATGATTACAATTATTTTCACCATTTTATATTATCTGTCATGGATGCTTTTTTTTTTTCGCTTTATAAAAATATTTATTAATGTATTAATTTAGATTTAAAAAATACATAAAACTCTTGTGAAAATTATTGAAAGGTCCCTGTTTAAAAATTTCATTGGTTAAAATGACCTGGAATGCTAGTAATTTATAAATTCATATCAAATCCTACTAACCAATAAAAATTCTAAATAGGGACCTTTTAACTGTTTTTAAATTTTATTCATTATTGATTTAAAATCTAAAATTACATTAATTTACCAGTAATTAAAAAGTGAAATTATTTATAAGTATTAAATAATACTACTATACTTTATTTTCAATTCCGGATAGCAACCTAGCAGGACTAAACTTAGTTGGACTAGTTCTCAATACGCAGTAGACACATAATGCACGCAATCAGAATATCATTCGTTCGTATTAAAATAATTCCAATCAGAGGCTCAAATGAGAAACTCAAATAAAAATGGGAATATTGCAACCAATTTTTCTTTTCGATCAAAATAATGACGTCGATAACGCTAGTGAAATGGATCTTCCAATATTTAAACGGAAGAGCAACATCATAGGTAATTTAAATATATTTTTGTGGAAACAATAAACAATATATTTTTGTGCATGCTAGTATTTGACTTGTTCCACTGTATAGAGAGCGAAAGGAATTGGTTGCAACGGCCGTTATGGGTGTGACGTCAGGCCGGAGGTGGATGATTAAGATGTTGCGGGAAGGAATCGGTGACGGAGATGAAGCAGAAGAAAATCATCAAACTCTTTGTGAGGAACTGCGCAAAAAGAGACGACTGGGAAGAAAACAGATGATCCTACCGAATGCTGTTTCTTGGGTGTAATCTCTTTTAATTACCGGGCCCGAATTTGCATTCCAAAAAGAAGACGACAGGGGGAGTTTGGATTGCATTGGAACTTGATGTATCATGAATTAAATTGGATTTTTGGGACAGGTTCTACGTCAAGAGCTGTTTGGATAACATAGAAAACTATGGTTTTGGAACCCAAACCATGGTTTGGGTCTCAAACTTGTCAAACACCCAGAAAAAAATAAAAACCATGGTTTTGGATCAAAACCATGGTTTGGAGCTCAAAATCATGATTTCAGAAGAAGTGAATTCATTCTACTTCTGGTTCAAATGGGAGAGTATGATTATGCCTGTAGAGTAGATCTCAATGATAATATAATTTTAACATTTCTCAATTATTTTTTTATAAACATATTTAATCTTATACTTTATAAATATATATACATATTAATTATATTATTTTATATATTATTAATTATGTTGGTAAAAAAATATATTATTAACAATTTTATTTTTTCAAATTAAAATATATTATAAAATCTATCTTTTATGTAATTATCATATTAACTTATGTTTTTTTTAGTAAAATTTGTACATATAAAAAGTTCTCTTGATAACAACTATCTAAACACTCTCATTTATCAGAATCACTTTTTCACAAAATCTATTCTTCATAAAATCTATTTTCTCTAAAAACTATTCTCCAAACCATGGTTTGGTTTCATCCAAACACCCTTCAAGTGATTCCAATTTCAGAATTTCAAAATAAGCAAAGAGTAAATTAAAAGGGGTAAAATTGTAGTGGCAGCAAGATAAAGAACATCAACATCGAGGAGTCTGATGAGGATTGAGTGACCAAAACTGATATGCAGACAACAACCTTTCATAATCTAATCTTTGATTTTTTGTCCGTTGCCATGGCCGTCCGTGCTATAGTGCTACCAGGTCAAGCCAACAGTGGAATCTCTCTCCGGAGCGCTTCCCACTCACCATAGCAGCAAGGAATCTTTCCCGTCCCCCGCACATTTAATTAATATTTGCTTTCTTGCTAAAATACCGTATCGATACGTAATGCTACCTCTCATCCTAATTAGAAGAGTTAGTTGATTAATTTAAAGAGATTAAGGAAGTAAGTTGAATTAGTTATTTGTCCTAAATAGGTGTTGTCTTTTCTAAAATATCTTTACTAATCAAATACATTGACTAGAATTATCATTATTAGAAGGGTTACTTTAAAAAAAATATAAATATGAGAGACAAAGTGGATTAGGATTTTATATTTAGGATCAAAATAAAAGTTAAACAGGATCTTATATTAAGGATCGGAGGTAGTATAAGAGTAAATTAATTAATTTAAGTAAATTAAGAAAACTAGTTAAGTTAGTTACTTGTAATAAATAGGTGTTGTCTTTTTTAAAATATCCTTGTCAATCAAGTGTATTCTTTAGAACTATTATTATTACAAAAACTACTTTGAAAAAAAATAAATATAAGAAATAAAATGGATTGATATTTTATATTTAAGACCAAAATAAAAATTAAACAAGTTCTTATATTCTTCCGGTCCTAAATATAAAATCTTTTACCGTGTAATTTACACTGAAAAAAAGTTTTATATTTAAAACTGAAAGAGTATTAAATACAGAAAGTAACATTAATTAATAATTTTCTTTAAATTAACATTAAAAAAGTTAGCGACCTCTTTTATGGGGGGGCGGGTTAATATGCCTTAAATGCAGGTCCCCTGCTGCTGGTTCATTGAGCGTAAGCGAATAACTGTCTGATAAAGCGATGGCTTCCGTGAGAGACATCCTTGAACTTCTTACCAGAGAGACCTTGGCCTCCGCTGTTGCGCTGGGTGGTTTTTCTGTGCTGCTGTTTATATTCTTCCTTGGAAAATCCAACAGCTTCTTCAAGAGCAAGCACTGCAAGCTTCCTCCAGTGCCAGGTATTACCATCTGCGGTTAATTATTTTGCGGATTGAAGTTCTTTTGGCTTTTCGTCCCCAAATGATCCCATTGCATGAAATTGATGAACGGCGGAATTGGGTGAAACAATCGTCTCAGAGGTTGGAGGGCGACTACCCCTGATCGGGAATCTGCTGCAACTGAAGGAGAAGAAACCTTACAAGACGTTCACCCAGTGGGCTGAGCAATATGGCCCCATTTATTCCATCCGAACCGGTGCCTCCACTGTTGTTGTTCTCAACACCGCCGACGTGGCCAAGGAGGTTTTTTGCCCTTTGTAACATATATTATCTGTTCAATCTGTTAGGCTTGAATAAACCATATCAGTCTTGGAACCCCGTACATGCAGAGGAATCACGCTATTCATTATCTACGTCTGCTTTTTATGGTTGTTTCAGGCGATGGTGACCAGATATTCCTCCATCTCATCAAGGAAGCTGTCAAATGCGCTAACGGTTCTGACCTCCAATAAATGCATCGTTGCTATGAGTGACTACAATGATTTTCACAGAATGACCAAAAAACATATCCTTGCGAACTTATTGGGGGCGAATGCACAAGTTTGTTACAGTAACTTTCTTGTTGCCTTAAGTATTTGAGCACGCATAGTTCTTTTTTCCGTGTTTGCTAAAGAAGTCATGAGATCTATTTGTTGATGTTTTTGTTTTCCCCCAATTTTCAGAAACAACACCGCTGCCACAAAGAAGCCATGATGGACAACATGTCAAAGCAGTTGAAAGAACATGTGAAGACCTCCCCTAATGAAGCTGTGAATTTTAGGAATATATTTGCGCCTGAACTTTTTGGACTTGCTCTGAAGCTAGTAAGTTTTCGTTCTGTATTAATATTTTTTGAGTACAGAGTGACCGTTAGTAAACTGAACACGATGAAATTTACAGGTGTTGGGCGAGGTTGTAAACTCAATTTATGTGGAGCAGCTCGGTAAGACCTTAACAAAAGAAGAGATATACAGGATTCTAGTGCTTGACTTGATGGAGGGTGCAATTGAGGTGGATTGGCGTGATTTCTTCCCTTATCTAAAATGGATTCCAAACAAAAGCTATGAGGAAAAAATTCGTGGAATCGATTTCCGCAGAAAAGCTGTTATGAGGGCATTGATCGACAAGCAGAAGAAGCGAATTGCATCTGGAAAGGTGGGTTTACTTTAAAGTATCACTACAACTTTGTGCAAAAAAAATATAATGGTGGGTGTCCTGACTCCTCTCTCACTGAATGTATTAGGAAGTAAACTGTTACATTGACTATCTCTTGTCATCACCGGAAACAAAAGAACTTACTGAAGAACAAATTCTTATGCTGCTTTGGGAGCCCATTATTGAGACATCAGATACCACACTGGTGACTTCAGAATGGGCCATTTATGAACTTGCTAAGGACAAAAGCCGACAGGTTTGTTGGTTCCTCCATTTGTTGATTGTTTTGTTTCATCATCAGAGAATATACCAGCCCGTGGGAATGTTTACTGTATCTGGATTGCAGGAGCGACTGTCTGAGGAACTCCAAAATGTTTGTGGACCTAACAACCTCACTGAAGACCATTTATCAAAGCTCCCATATTTAGGGGCTATTTTCCATGAAACCTTAAGAAAGCACAGCCCTGTTCCAATTGTGCCTTTGAGATATGTCCATGAAGACACCCAGGTGGGAGGATATCACATTCCGGCAGGAAGCGAGGTGAATTAATCTTTGGAACTTAATTACTTTTCTAAGGTTTGTGTGGAGTGATGAGATGACTAGCATTGACAATATGGTACGTGTTGAACACAGATAGCAATAAATATATATGGATGTAACATGGATAAGAACAAGTGGGAGGATCCTTCCGAGTGGAAGCCGGAGAGGTTTCTGGATGAGAGCTATGACAATGCGGATCTGTACAAGACGATGGCGTTTGGAGCAGGAAAGAGGGTGTGTGCAGGGAGCCTTCAGGCTACTTCAATAGCTTGCGTTGCAGTTGGCAGATTTGTTCAGGAGTTTGAGTGGGAGCTCAGTGAAGGGGAGGAAGACAACGTGGATACGCTGGGCCTCACCACACACAAGCGCTACCCCTTGAATGTGAAGATCAAGCCCAGAAATTAATGGAGTAGTAATAATGCTATAATTGCTCTAAATTTCACCAGCGAATGGGTCTATGAGACATGCCAACCTTATATGACAATGACAGAGATCCCTAGTTCCTATTCCCAGATGAATAAAATTATGAATAGTATAATAGTATTCTCTAATAAGTAAGGTTCACATGATGGCGTAGGAAATCTCCGAAATATTCTCTGACCGAAGCCGGTGGAAGGTATCATTATTATGCCTTTTGTATTGCACGCTAAAATTCAATTGAATAATCTTGTTCATTGGGGGAGAGTACCAAGGCTCATCACAATTTTCTCATATTTTATGCTGATTGATGGCGACTAATAATAACAACGACATTGATTGTTGGCCACAAAAAAATGATACTCCTCCGGTCCTTAATATAGGACCTAATTGTTAAGTTAGTTTTGGTTCTAAATATAAGACCAATTTATCATATTTATCACTTTTATCTAAATTACCCCTATAGATACTCCCTCAACTATAATCAAGTAAAAGAGAAATAGGAGTATTAAGAAAGATGATTATGGTATTTTAGGAAAAACGTGTCATATTTCTTATAATTAACTAATTTACCTAACTTCCTTAATCTAATCAAATTAGTTAAATGGATCTTATATTAAGGACCGGAGGAGTAATAATATTGATATTTAACAAAAAGGAGATGGAATTTGTTGACACTTTTTTTTTGGACGAATGCTGTCAGTGAGGAAACCACTCTCCAATATTCACACTCCATGAGTATTATTGGGACCATAACTCCAGGCGATGAGATAATGCACGAGATTTTAGAGGGTCACTCAATTATTGGCCCCGGCGTGAGTGCGTGATCTGCACATGAATCAAGCCCGCACGCGCAAACAGCTTTATAGGATTCGATAGAGTTTTAATTAGTTATAATTATGATAGCAATTGGCTGTCGGTCCCAAGTTCAAAGGTAATTATTTTATGGATAACGAAAATTAAGGTGGTAACTTATAGTTGAGATGGTAAATGGTTTTAACTTTTCAAGACGGAGAATACAAGTTCGGATTATAGGAAGCGTAGTTGTTGTGAAGATTTTAATTTTACCGCTCTTGACCCGATAAAAATTAATATCAAAAATAATTTGACCATATTCTGAATTATATATATATATATATATAAAAAAGATCACTTATAGTATATTGATGTGTTTTAATTAAAATAAAGATTCTAACTCAATTGGAAGACGGGCATTATTTAAAGGTAATTTCAAATAAATTTTTGTTCCGATAATAAATAATTAAGACAAATCACTGAGGGGCAAGTCACGGGCGCACTTTGCAAGGTCATGTTCCATATCGTGGTCTGAATTCTGAAGTCTGAACATTGAACAGCACGGGTATGCACAAATTCACGTGAAAAGGCCAAAAACATGGTGGATGGGGTTGGTTTTAATTGCCATTTCCGACCTTGACTGTAACAGGAACAGAGATGGCAATGGAGTTTGATGGATGATGGATTATTGGACAAGGGTCGAGTTTGCCATTCCGTTAAAACTCGGGCGGAATCTTTCTCTCAAGAGATATTTGCTTTCTTGTTGAAGTAATGAGCATAACAAACTGAAGCCCAACCTCTCCCTTAAAATTGATTCGTGCTGTTCTGCTCCACAGGGCCTGAGATTTAAACTGTAAGGAAGCATTTTTGAGCTTTATATATAACAGAACAAATAGGCATGTAATTCCTACTCAAAACGGGTGTAATGGAGCTGCGGATAAAGACAAACCAACAAACTGAGCTTGAAATCTAGAAACGGATTGCAGCGCGAGAATAGGCGAGTTTAGATACTTTCACAATAATAAAAAAAATATTTTCACATTATTAGAAATAAAATTTTTCTCATATATTTATTTCAAATAAAATGAAATAATTTTGAAAAAAACTAAAGTCAAAACAACGAAAATGATTCTACCAATCATGCCGTCCCATGACAGGGTTCTGATATCGATGAAAGAAAAATCAAATTTAAGGAATCTTTTAGACTTTGTAGCTCTATCGAGGGATTATTAAAAATATAAGAAATTCTTACACTTTGAATGAACAGAGATAACTTGACAAACTTTAAACTAAATCGAGACGAATCTAACTATAAATATTGAGTTACAAACTTGATAAAATAATAATGGTCAAGTAGTTAATTTTTCCAAAAATTTATAAAATTTAGCAAGTTATCATAGAGATGTTAAATTAATTTGCAGTAGGCGAAATAATTTCAAATAATTTTTTTATTTTTAATACGTGCGTTGACAAGAAATTCTGAAATGAAATGAATTATGGTTTATAAGTTTTTGATGCACAGTTAATTTAAGTAATGAAACAAGTTTGTTTTCAACTTTACGAAACAAATTATAGTTTATGCTGGCATATATCGTTATTTAAGTGTTTATTTTATTGTTATTCACGCTTATAAATAAAAAAAATAGAGGAAAATATATTGACATTTTCTCTATTTACCAGTGATAAAAATCTCCTTATTTTTAAAATATATATAAATCTTGTTTGAAATCAACATGAGTAATCATGTAACATGAACATCTTTTTCACTCTTAAGAATTCATTTCATCCACCCAGTCATTGATTTTTTGTTAAGGCCACATGTTTTGGACCAAAATATCCCTTCTCGATATAGATGTTTAAAAACCATTTAGGGTAAATACTGGTGAAACACTCATAAAAGTTTTTGTGACGTAAAAACATATTTTAAATTTTCTAGTCATATAACTTATTTATTTGTTTTTTTTTTTTTAAATCTCACCATGACGTAAAAACTTGTTATCTGATATGATTATAATGTGCATTGACTGATTTATAAATAGCCGTCGATTTCACGTTTTCAGTTCAACAAATAACACGCATTAAAAATCGCATTTATTGAAAACCTATAAATAATGGCTTGTTACTCGTTTAAACTCGGCGAAATCGTATTAACTTGGTGATTTATATGCGAGTTTGAAACTAACAACAAAACTCACTGAAAGCAATCAAATTTTTGTTAACTTTGGAGATTTGAGAGAAATAAGAAGAAGAAATATGGAAATCAAATGTATTATTCATGATAGAGCATATGCTCATACAATTACTGTAACCCACTTGGGTTAACACTAATCATCCCTTACACAAGGATGATGAACAAACCCCATAACCTATGAGGATTCTTGAGGTGGGAGACCCAAGTTAACCTCCCCCTTCTATAATGAAGACTACATTATCTCACACCCTTAATCTATGCACTAAGACCCTATTTATAGGCCTATCTCACTTAACTAATGACTCAATTATCCTCTCTCTAACAATTTTAAAGTTTTCTCCTATGCCCTTCAGTATGTCGTAAAAAATACTTGAATATTTAAAGAAAAATTTATGAAATAATATTCCCAACCCATAAAATTATAATATACAACGATAAAATCATTTTTGTTAAAATTACGTAAAATATTAATATAAAAAATTGAAATATTTATATCAAAGCATGCGTAAAAGACAGTTAAATTATTTAACTGTAAATATCTTTAAAATATTGAAAATCCAAATCAGTGTTCTGAATTATAATTTTTATTAAATTTATAATTATTTTATTATTTGATAATGTATAGTGACTTCGTATATGAATTTCATAAAAATATCTACAATGAGTATGATAAACTATGAATGTTGACGGGTTTAGTTTTAATTATTTGGGTTTAAAATATTTGTTAACTAAATTTTTGTCATTTTTATATTTAAACTATTTAATTACATATTTTTAATATTTATTTATTAATAGAAGTAAATTCTCACAACTTTACCATTCGAGCTCATGATTCGAGTTTACATACCTGTTACGAGTTGTTTTAAACTCGTGAGTTTAACAACCTTAATAAATACCTGTGAACGAATTCATTAAACTATAAAACCTAAGTCAACTCAGTTAAATTCCAATATAGAAATAGAAATTTAAAATAAAATTCACTCTAATAACATTTATTTTACAAATAAAACACAAGTGATTGATTGAAATTTATGATTTTTGGCGCATTCAATAGCATTTATTCTTTTGTGTTTCTACTTATGACCATCCACATTTACGAAAGAGGAATGTTCAAAGTATGTGATATATGCATCCAAATAATATACATATATACTACTCTACAACGCAGCGTAAATGATGATACACTCATAAAAGTTGCGGTGAATGCACCTTGCGCAGAAACATCTGGTTCTGTTTATTACGCTACGAGCACGAACGAATGTCACATTACCGCTTAGTACATGCACGTGGCCATATTTGGAGGCACATTTAAGCTTCACTCACTCTATTTCCTGTTTACCTGCATTTAGTATTACCACTTATTGTACTGTTACTGCTCTGAATTTTAATATAAAATCTTATTAATTTTTATTTTTTATCTTATTATAAGATTTTAATTCATTTTGTCTCTCATATTCATCTATTTTTTTCAAGATAGTCTTTCTATTACTAGTATTTTTAACCAATACATTTGATTAATAATGATATTTTAGGAAAGATAACACCTATTTATTACAAACGACTAACTTACCTTATTTCTTTAATCTGCTCAAATTAGTCAACTAGCTCTTATAATTAGAACCAGAGGTAGTATATTCCTTTCTATGGATACTTCAATTATCGATAGAATAAAAAAAAGTTAAAATTAATTAAAAATATAAATAGGTAAAAAATATAACTTATTTTTTAATAAAAGTATTATTGTATCTATACAAAAAAGGGCTAGAGAAAGAATGATGGAAAAAGACATAACAGAGGCATAATTGCGCAG
>NW_021634995.1:0-42200 GCF_004799145.2 Neltuma alba | reverse complement strand
AGGATTGACAGTTTATCATATGATAATACTATTTCTAGTCCTTAGTATAAGACTAGTCGACTCATTTGAGTATATGAGAAAATTAGTTAAATTAGTTATTGTAATAAATATGTGTTATCTTTTCTAAACTATCTTTGGTAATCAAGTGTATAGGCTGGAATTACCATTATTACAAGAACTTTTTGAAAAAAAAGGATAAATGTAAGAGAAAAAGTAGATTGAGATATTATAGTTAGAATCAAAATAAAAGTTAAACAAGTTTTTTTTTATTAAGGAGTCGAGGTGTCAGTTTACTCTTTGTTTGTTTTAAGAAGATATAGTGCATATGTTGTTGGTAGTCCTTCAGTATGCTAATATTGAAGGAAAGGAATAATATGACTTGCGCGGTTAAGAGATTCGGAGGAGTTTTAAGTTTTGGAATCTCCTTCTGATAATACACGCACACATATTTATATGTATATATGTACGTATGTATATCTTTCGCTAGTTAAATTATGGTGTTTTTTACTGTCCCCTCATTGTCCTGATCCATCGTGCCCAGAATTGCTGTTTGCTTGGTAAATATGTAAACAAGTCACCAGTTTTAACGGAAGCGAAAGTTATTGTAATTATAAAAAGGTGATAAATTAACATGCCTGTCACAAAATTGACATGCATATTGTTAAACAAGTGAGACCAATCTCTTTAATTAAATGCGATATAACAGTATAATCTCCCTTTTTCTCAATTTTAATATTTCTAAAAATTGACTCCACAAATGATGAAATGAAATTGGGAAAATTGATTTTGTTTTTATTGGAAAAGGTGACAGTTTCGCGGAGTGTAATGAAAGATGCATGTTGGAGAAGCAATAATTTGTTGATATTTTTTCCGCAAGGGTCCCTTTCTTCTCTTTAAATGATGTCCCCAGTGGATTGCTTTCAGAACTCGGATGATTCGGGCCATCTCTCGGTTTTCCCGGAATGTGCATTATTTTCTCAAGAAAATCTTGCGTTGCATATATGAACAGAGCGCAGAAAGAATTATCATTTTTCTGAATCAATTTTGGGGGTGATAAGACGACGATCTCAATGGAGTTCACGCCGGGAAGCTCGGGGTACATAGAATTGTGTCCAGAGAGGAAAATGTCGTTGTTCAAGAACCCTTACATTCTGGCTCTCACGGCCGTCGCAGGGATAGGCGGTCTCCTCTTCGGCTACGACACAGGTAATGGAGGTTCTTGTTAAATACGATACTCCGTTCAGCCAATTAGATCCCAGATTTAAGTGGATGGAGTATTTCATATGTTTACTTGGCATCTCTGTTATAGCACTCACTTGAATTGTTCAGAGTGAAAACACAATATATGTCATTTTCTCATGAAAAGATCATAATAATCTTGCTGTTACAATTCTTCAATTAATTCGATTATATTCCTTTCAGTCTGGAAATAAAAGTGATTTGTAAAAATTAAGAAAATTAGTTCTCTTAGTTACTGGTAAAAATTATAGTTAGTTATCTGTAAAACCTGTTCCTTAGTTTTCATAAATTTTTTATTTTAATCTGAAAACTAACAGAAAAATTAGTTTGTATTTATATTCCATAAAGGAGAATTTAAACAAATTATAAATTGAAAAAACAAAATATATTGAAATTTTATATTAAAAAACAAAACAAACACATCTGCCAACTTTTATGTTTATAACCGAAAGGGGTATTAGTTTAAAATTTAAAAGATTAGATTAACAATCACTTAAGCATATATTCCTCCGGTCCTTAATATAAGATCTAATTGTTAAGTTGATTTTGGTCCTAAATATAAGACCCATTTATCATATTTATCAATTTTTCCTAAATTACTCTTATGGATACTCTCTCAACTATAATCAAGTAGAAAATAGAGAGAAAATACTAAGGAAAATTATTATGGTATTTTAAGAAAAACATGTTATATTTCTTATAATTAACTAACTTACTTAACTTCCTTAATCTAATCAACTTAGTTAAATAGGTCTTATATTAAGGACTTGAGTAGTCTTATCTTTCTTCCATTATTTACAAGTCTAAATTTCGACTCAGTCAATTTAGATATTAGAAATCAAATTTTTCTTCAAACTTGGTTAAATTTGTATTGGACTCAAGACAACTTAAAAAAGAATATGATCGTGCTCCATTTTAAGCCCTTTATATATTACAGGTGTTATATCAAGAGCACTCCTGTGTATTAAAGATGATTTTGAAGGGTGAATGAGAGTAGTTTCCTACGGGTATACAAGTTTGTGTTGTTTCCTCTTGAATCTAAATCTAAAGAATCCAAAATTTAATATACCCATATCATGCCTTATTTCATAATTCACGAGTCACACAACATCAAGCCTTTTATGTCTAAACAGAGCATCAGCCCACCCTATCACTTAGACACCGGAACTCCACGTTGGATCTTTTGTGTTCACAAATATAAATACATTATGCAAGAATGTAGATGGTTTAATGTGTAAAAGCGGTGGAACATGTCAAGTATCACTCCAACTTAGAATAATTAGTAAATGAAGGTCTATAAGTAGTTTTTGTTGTACTCTTACCCAAGTGCCACGAGTTCAGCCAGTTGGAAGTAAAGGAAAATTACTGCACGATTTCTCCCTCATTCAAAGATTCTAACAGTTTTAAAATGCCAGGAAACAATAGTAAGCATGGCTTTGGTGGGTGCAATTATTGGATCAGCATTAGGTGGTTGGATTAATGATGAATTTGGGCGTAAAAAGGCCACCCTTATTGCTGATGTAGTCTTTGCCTTGGGATCAATAGTTATGGCACTGGCTCCTGATCCATATGTCCTCATATTTGTCGTCTTCTTGTTGGCATTGGCGTGGGCAAAGCTTCTGTAACTGCACCTGTGTATATTGCAGAAGCAGCGCCCTCAGAGATCAGAGGAGGACTTGTGAGCATAAATGTGCTTATGATTACTGGAGGACAGTTTCTCTCCTACCTCATAAATCTTGCTTTCACATAGGTTAGCTTTATTCGGCCTTATTTACAAATTACATTTGTAAACATTATATGTCAGGAGGACAGTCTCCTAGAATTAATATGTGGTATCTTCTGGCTATGTAGTTCCAATCGATTATACTGGAAATCCTTTCCTTTGGATTTGACTTCTCATTTTCCATTTTGATGCTATGGCTTTTGATTTCTCTGGCAACAGAAAATGTTTATAAGTTGCTAAGATGTATATATGTTAACAAAATATCAGCTTCAGCTAGAGGACAACAACTAGAGTTGGAAAGAGTTTTACTATGGATTTTATTAATGTTCTTGCAAATAGCTCAATTCTGGTACAAAGTTGGAAAGAGGTTTACTATGGATTTTATATTTGCTTTATCATAAGAGAAGTGCAAATAGAAATACTGATATACAGAGTTCACCAGTTATTTCTTTTGCTACATGTTTTCGAAGCTTCTCTATCAGGTTTTTCAGTCAACTAGAGGTTTCTTCCTGGATACCCTTCTTACAGAATATTTAACAAACTAGGTCCCTGGAACATGGCGATGGATGCTAGGCGTTGCAGGTATGCCGGCAGTCATTCAGTTTTGTCTCATGCTCTGCCTACCTGAGTCACCGCGGTGGCTTCTTATGCAGGTAAAATTGATCCTCCCATTAAATGAATATTAAACCAGATAGTGTTATTCTGAGATGTTTCCTCTGTTCAAAGCTTTATTATTTATCTTCAACTGTTTGCAAAATAGTAAAGATGAGGCAGTTTATGTACTTTCCAAGATCTATGATACGAATCGCTTAGAGGATGAAGTGGAATATTGTTGTGCCCAGTTGGAGGAAGAACTTGAGAGGCAAAGCAAAGTTAGATACTTGGATGTGTTCGAAACTAAAGAGATTAGACTCGCATTTCTTGCAGGGGCCGGACTTCAGGTTTAAGATTTTTCTTGAAACTCCTCTTGTTTTTGAACTTGGATTATCCTGGTGTTTAGAATGATCCTTCAGAATGCCCTACCTCCATGAGAGAAGGGTAAGATCAACATGTCTTGCGGCAGAAAAAAGAAATATGCATACATTTGGTCATATGGGGGTCACAATTGAACATGGATTAATCTTTCAACATTTTCACGTAGGTTGTTGTTGACTACTTGTATTATATTCTTCTAATGCTTCTTAAATGGAAACCTCCATATCCGACCACTATGTGCTGACTCCTTGTTCCTCTTTGCCCACCGATCCACCAACTCATTTAAAACAAACAAAGGCAAAAATACAGCCATCTTCTTCCATGAATTTTGAGTCATTGCCCCTTTTCTGAATATGTTGTTTTCAACCTATTATTAAACTTCAATGCGATCTCTGGCAGTTTGCTACCAGTTCGCAATTCTTTATGGCATGTTGTGGATTTTATACATAGGATTCAACATGTAATGTTTTGTCTTCAAAAACCTGGCAGCATATGCTGGCGAAGTTAAGTATAAGTGTGTCATCTGGTATGATATTCTTCTAAATTGACAGCAATGAAAAGCCATTAAATGTAACCAAAGAAGGTTCTCTTACAACTGTCCTATGACTTTCTGCAGGCCTTTCAGCAGTTCACTGGCATCAGCATTGTGATGTACTACAGCCCAACAACCATAGAGAGGGCTGGCTTTCATTCCAAACAATTAGCTCTTCTCCTATCCCTCATTATCTCCAGCTTGAATGCCGCTGGAACAATCCTTGGCATTTATCTTATCGACCACGCAGGGCGAAAGAAGCTGGCTCTTGCAAGTTTATCTGGTGTGGTTGTGTCTCTGGGGATCCTTTCTGCTGGATCGTTCCTAGATTCATCTGGTTCTCATGATGGAAACTATGGATGGCTTGCAGTTTTGGGCCTAGCGTTGTACATTGCTTTCTTTGCGCCAGGGATGGGACCGGTGCCATGGACAGTAAACTCTGAGGTATATCCTCAAGAATACCGTGGCTTATGTGGAGGCATGTCAGCCACAGTGAATTGGATTTCAAGCGTGATAATGTCCCAAAGCTTCCTTTCAGTTTCTGATGCTTTAGGACTTGGTGGGAGCTTCTTGATCCTTGCTGGTATAGCTCTAGTTGCTATTCTGTTTGTCGCCTTGTTTGTCCCAGAGACAAAACAACTCACACTGGATGAAGTAGAGCAGCTATGGAAGGAAAGGGCCTGGGGAAGGGATTACAAAAGAGAGAGCCTTCTTTGAGAAAGGAAATAAATAGCGTCTACAGGTTGTTATATGAATTCGATGGGGCATTCACATACTTTCTTTCTTATATGGTCAATTATTGTACCTAAACAAATTGGGTTTTAGCATAAAAGCTAAGATCCTCCAGGGACATAAATTACATGCTAGCTTAGCATTCCGTGAAGTACAAGTTTCGAACTAACAAGTTATCCAAGCAATATGTTACCTTGCATTTTGGAGGAAGATGGAAAGGTAAGAAAGTAAGAATAAATGGAAGAAGAATTAAGTGGTTGTATTTTTTATTTTTCTTCTTGTCATAAGAGAAACAGAGGACAGCATCTAAGCAAAAGAACATGCTACTTGTCTGCTGAAACAGGAGCATGCCCTGTAGAGAATAGAACATACAGGAATTATCCTGGGATACCCCTTGCTTCCTAAAGGTTTGCTCGGGGCAGAGGAGATTTCTTTTTCTTTTTCTTGTTTTAAAAAAGAAGAAATTAGACTAAGCAACATCTAAAATCACTCTGGGCCACAAATCAGGGGAAAATGACCTAAGATAATTGATTGCTTGGTGCTCTGTCTCTGTTTACATTGTGAGACAATTGGGACAGTTTTAAACTTGCGTGATATTCAAATGCAGGCAACCAGAAAAAGTATTGGTTGTTGAATCATGGATTGGAGCCAGCAAGCCGGTGGGGATAAAACTCTGTCCTAAGTCGCTGGACTCTATCTCTCTCTCCCCCCCTCGTATTCTCCTGAAAATGGAATTGGAAGTGCACATGCTTAAAAAGTGCATCATATCAGTGGCCAGGTTTAAAAAAAGAAAAAAAACCAGCAAATCCGTATTCAATTCGTATTCTTTTTGCTTCCTTGTTTCTACGTTTTCAGGCTTCATTTGTCTCCATGGTCGACTTAGGCATGACATTCCCTCGCTGTCTCCTTTTTTCTACTTAGCATTAACCATCCTAATCTTATTACGAGCATATGTCACTTTGATTTTACTTTCTGTACATCCAGCACTAATAATTTTATTTGGCATCAGACACTCTAAACTTACAATAATCTTAGAGTGCTGAACGCTGATAGAGAGATGAATATTGTAGTGTTGGATTCATCAAAATAATAAAATTAGAGATTCAGGATGCTAAATACACTCAGAAAATAATATTAAGATACAGAATATTAGAAAAATAATATCAAAATGTTAAATGTTATTTTTTATATATCCCGCAGGCTTTCTCCCTAAAGGAAAGTTTATACATGTGGGCCTTGAATTAGATGAACACATGAAGAGAAAAACAATAGAAAGCTACATTTGATGAGTCGTAAATGGAGTCATTGTCAACTCTCAAGCAAGACGCCCCGAGTGAACAATCTAGAGGGGGGGCCTCAAATTCATTTGAAAATTAAATTAATTAAATGAGCTGAATGACGCAGCATACTGTTTTGATAATATTAATCAAGAGTTTTATTTGAACGAATACGAGCCGCTCACGCGTCCCTCCGATGGTGTTCACTTCTCCATTGGGCCCAACCCAACCCTCTCAATTATTAAACTCACATGGCCGCACATCATGACCCTTTCGGCGAACTTAGTCAATCAACTAAACATTTGCTGCCTTTTTAAGTATAAAATCACATTTTCTCATTTCTCATATTAATTTTTCCTCATAATATTCAAATTTATCGAGACATTATTACCCCTACATATTAAATTTTAATTATTAAATATGGGGTTTTTTTTAAAAAAGCATGGCAAATTTCATGCATATTTTTGCTAAGAATAGGTATCTTCTAATTGAAGACACTCCTCTTTGATGTATTATTTAGTACTAAATATAAACACCTCTTTTAGTAGAGATTTAAACATTGATTCGTCATGTTGTGAGAGATTAATTCTTTCTGCTAAACCAAACTCCTTTTGTCAAGTTTCATGTATATTGATCATGAATGACAAAATTATCTATTTTTTATTATATTTACTAGTTAATTAGTTAATAGTAAAATTTTATATTCAATAATTAGAATTGGAAAAGCAAGATTTTTCAATAAATACTTTATAATTACTACCTACAGTTCTAATTATAAGATCTCGTTTGTATTCTACAAACAAAATTTTATAATTAAAACAGGTAGCATGTCCATATGCATGGACCGGACCCACAACGTGTAGTTAATTGTTACTATTACTGTATCATTAGATTACTGGATAACTAATCTCAAGCAAAAGATTACTGGATAACTAATCTCTCAGAACTGGATGGAGAATTTTGCTCTTCAATTCAATTTTTTCTGCATTAGTGACGTCACAATTTCATGTGAGACCGTTACTGGGAAATGGGAATACAGCCGCGGGTGTGAATAGGGCGGCCTTGTGGAGGCAAAATTTCAGGATTGTTTTATTTTATTGGGATTGACTCTTAAGTTGATGGATTCAAACTGGCCGGCACGCTTTTGACTTGTTTTTTGAAATTTAAATGACCAAATTATTGTTTAAAATCAAATAAATCAAGCCATTTTATAAAATTTAATTTTAAAATAATAATAACTAAATATCTAAAATATCATTAATATTATTATTATATAAAGAATTTTAAAAAAACAAATTTTTTTTAAAAAGATCTAAACTATAAGGCCAACCTTTTAAGGGTGTTTTCTATTTAAAAAGAAAAATTCTAACCTCAGACCTTATAATTTTGGTGCCCAAACCAACTCTGCCTGTTTTCTGGAATCAAATATGACCTACAATAGCTGGTGCAAAAATTTATAAGCACATAATCCTCGGACGAATAAATTATACTGCAGGTCAGTGAAAAAAAAAACAAGAAGAACAAATTATATTGAGAGAACAATCTCATTTAAATCTAACAATTTCTAAATATGATCCAATAATACCAAGCGTAGAATACATTTGGTGATAGAATCACTCAATGGGCATGACTTACAATCTTAAAACATCATAGTGTGCTTTTTTTAAAATAATAATAATATTTTAAGGGAACATGAATTTTAGATTTCAAGATAATGATATATTTCTATAATCATGGAGGAGTCTTTAAATGGTTATTTTCTTCAGATTACTTTTGGAAAAAAAACCAAACCATTAAGATGATATTTAGAATCTCAATTTCGGCAGCGAAACATATTTAAGATAGTTATTGTAGAAAAAGATAACCGACATAAATTAATATCAACCACAAGCCTAAAGCGGATACTCCATTCGTCCTTTACGCACCTTCTCTTGTCTTCCTTACGCAGTTCTCCATTTAAAAAAATTATAAATGAGAAAAATATTTTAAATAAAGGGATGAAATATTTTTTTTGACCAGCAATAAAGGGGCCGAAATATGAGTAAAGATTTAAAATTTATATTCATTCGATGTAGGTATAACATAGACAATAAAAAATGGCACAGTTAATTTATACTACCTTTGGTTAAAAAATATTATTTGCAATTTACAAATAAAATTTTATAATTAGCATCGGACAAAAGATAAAGAAAATACCGTGAAAATTGTTTCTGTTAGGCCTCGTCCGAGCCAGCTCAGCCTCACGGGCTTCCCTTTCATGTGCTGTCCTCTTTACGTTGGATCATGCGCCAAGTAATATTTCACCAAATCTGAGAAAAATATTTGGGAGAATTACAATGAAATCCCAAACAAGAAAAATAATTAAAAATCAAGTCTTACAGTTGCAGGTTATCATTCTCACTATAAGACTTGTTATTATAGACTGTTAAGATTTTTATTGAGACTTTTGAGTAATTATTTCTTTTCTGTGACACTTGATTATAATTCTCCCAAAATGTTTTTACCCCCACAAACAAAATGGTTTGAATATAAAGTACTCCCTCCGTTCCTTATTATAAAAGACGAATAACCGAATTACGTTGATAAAAAAAACAGTTAAAATTAGTTAAAAACAATCAATATGAAAAAAGTATAATTCTTTTTCTAAAAATGCCCTTATTAATAAGGAGAGAGAATATGAGAGAGAACAATGGTAATTTATTAAAAGAAAGAAAAGTGGGAAGGAGAGAGAGTGTGAGTTGGAGACAATAAATATGGGTACAATAGGAAATCAACACAAAAAAGTAGAGACAACTTTTACGTGTCTCTTATATATAGGAACATGTCATAAGCATTAAATGTCTCTTATAATAAGAAACGGAGGGAGTACTTCTTTAGTCTTATTTATAAATTATTTATAGTATATTTTATATAGACCAAGAAAATTTTTTAATTTTATCAATTCTCATTTAAAATCCAATAATTTTCTAATTTTATCCTTAGTTAATATATATTATACTTCATATAAATAAAATTAACACAATAATAAATGAAGAGTAAAATTATATATCGATACCTAAAATTTCTCTCAGTGTACTATAAATAGGACTAAAAAATATCTTCTCTCTTTGACTTATAAATAAAACCAAAAGAGTATTACAAATTTATGGAAGCACTTATTGGGACTGTTTACTTTAAAAAAATTATAAAAATTATAAATTACAAATTAAGATCCATTACAAGATTTGTATAAGTTTTAACAACAAATTTTTGACAAAATATTTGATTTGCGATTTCATAATTTTGACTTTTTTTGCGGGTGATTTTTCCTTTAAAATATCCATGTAAGCACTTAAAGTTTTTATTTTGTTGGAGATAAAATTTCTTGCATATTTATTTTGCAAATGACGAATTTCGTGTTGGTCTAATCCCCCCCCCCCCCCAAAAACAAAGGTTCCTGAACCTCTCCGCCAGCATTTTCCATCGCGATCTCACAAGGCGCGCCGCGTGTACCAATTAGAGGGGAAAGCGACTCAAATTTCAAGGCCCTTATCGCAGCCCGACGCGAGCCATTGCCCCCGCAATTCGCGGATATCATCAACTTTGCCCGCGAGTATCTAGTATTATCATATTCTGCATGCGGCGACGCTGATGTAAGAAATTAGTCCATCCTCTTCTACTATTGCATTATTCCACATTTCCACGTCTTCTCCCTTGTGTCCAAGCCACGTTCCAGATAAGCACAAAATGGTCGGATCGGACCAAATTGTTGAAAGAAAAATTATGAAATTGCTATTTGTCGTCTTTCTGCAGCGTCGGCGTTTGATTCGTTTGTGACTAGCTTCTGGGTGACAGCGATGTCATTTTAGAATAAACACAGGATTTGAAGTTTTCTGATCCTCTCCTCTTTGGCTACGATACGGGTACTCTTGATCTCTCCTTCTTCGTCTTATTCATGGATTATGAGTGACAACAGTGAGACCCGTAACCCTCACTATTCCTGCTGAGAATATTTTCAAATCTGAATATCTGATAGTATCATTTGAATGGCTATTTGACTCAGGAGAAATTATTATTATATTTTAGATTTAAATAAATATTAATATAATCAGCGATTATTTGTGCACTTAATCGTGTTCTGGGAAATGAAATCTGGTTAATTTTGTACTTTTATGGGCTGTCTGCTCATATGTTTCTGCTTTCGAAGATGTTTTTGGAAGCTTATCGCTCCTCCAAGTCGCACTCCTATTTGTTTTGCATAAGAATAAATCGGGTCGGGCGAGCAAGCAATTCCAACCTCACTACAATTATGTAACCAGTTCGCAACTCCAATCTTGTTAAATAAATACACTCAGAAAATAATATTAAGATACAGAATATTAGAAAAATAATAACGAAGTGTTAGATGCTTTTTTTTTTTTTTTGGTGACAGTTAGATGCTATTTTTATCTCCTACAGGCTTTCGTCCGAAGGGAAAGATTATACATGTGGGCCTTGAATTAGATAAACACGTGAAGATGAAAAAACAATAGAAAGCTACGTTTGATGATTCATGAATGGAGTCATTCTCAAATCTCAACTCTCAAGCAAGACGCCCTGAGTGAACCACCACATGCCAGAATAGTCTAGATCGGTTCAACCCCCCGCCCCCACCCACCCCCCAAAAATTTTTTTTTCATAAAATTGAAAATTAAATTAATTAAATGAGCGGAATGACGCAGCATACTGCATATTTGAGCGTGTCTAAAATTTGATAATATTATTCAAAAGTTTTATTTGAGCGAATCTGAGCCGCTCACGCGTCCCTTTGATGATGTTCACTTCTCCATTGTGGCCCAACGCCCTCGATTATTAAACTCACGTGGCCACACATAAGGGTGGAAACAGGCCAGGCCAGGCCAGGCTTTGCTCTTAACAGGCCAGGCCTGTTTTGGAGCCTATTGGCCTGAGCCTGGCCTGTTGCCTGTTACAGGCTTATTTTTCAGCCTGAGCCTGGCCTGTGTAAAGGCCTGGCCTAGCCTGAAACCTGTTAAAAGGCCTGTATTTTTAAAAAATTCAAATTATAATAATTATTTTTAAAAAAAGCTAAGATTAAAAAAACGTACATAATAATTAAATTTTTAGTCTTGTCTTTTATTTAAATTTTAGTATCATAACTACTATTTTAAATCTTAATTATAATTTATAAGAATGTTATTGAAAACTAATTGTAATTATATGTTAAAATTTGGAATAAGACTACGTTTAAGTACACACAAAAAATTAAAATTAAGACAAATAAATAAAGAGAAAAAAAATAATAATTTTATAATGAATAAAGAGGATATCATACTTAAATTAACATAATACGTAAGTTAGTTAATTTATCATTCTTGAAACAAAATTTTTCTTTCCTATTTTTTTATATTTTTAAGATTTAAAAATCACATTATTTATTAATATTATTATTTTAAATTATATTTTTATCTTCACTTGTCATCTAAATTTCGAAATCTAAGAAAAGATTAAGCTATGAACTATATATTAAAATTAAAAAAACACATTAACAATAATAGCATTAATTAATTTTTTATATATTATAATTATAAATTCTTAACAGGCCCAGACCGGCCTAACAGGCTTAACAGGCTTTTTAGAAAGCCTAAGCCTTGCCTGTTTAACTAAACAGGCCTTCAAACAGGCCTGAGCCTGTCATTTTTAGAAAACAGGCCAGGCCAGGTCAGGCCAAATGCAGGCCAGGCCATAGGCCCCTGACAGGCCGCCTGGCCTGTTTCCACCCCTAGCCACACATCATGGCCAGTTTCATTCATATTTTTGCTAAGGATAGGTATGCTCTAATAAGAAACATTCCTATTTGATATCGGATACAAAATAGAACCATATTTTTTTAGTAGAAATTTAAATTTTGATTCATCATGTTATGAGAAATTAATTTTTTCTATCATATATATTGATCATGAATAACAAAATTATCTATTTTTTATTATATTTATTAGTTAGTTAATTAATAGTAATATTTTATATTCAAGAATTAGAATTGGAAAAGTAACATTTTTTTAATAAATATTTCATAATTATTAACTCCAGTCCTAATTATAAAATCTTATTTATAATAACATCTTATAATCAAAACCGAAATAATATATCCGTACTCACAGACCGGACCCAGGATGCGTAGTTAATTGTTACTATTACTCTATCATTAGACTACTGGAAAGCTAATCCCAAGGAAAAGATTACCAGATAACTAATCGGAGAGCATTGGGTGCTCATCAGTTTTGATGAGCACCAAGTGCTCATCAGATCTGGACCGTCCAGATTTAATTTTATTTTATTTTAATTTTTTCAAAAATAATTATTTTAATAGGTATAGGATAAAAAATAAAGATAATCCCCTAACTATCATTTTGTAAAAATATTTTTTTTCTATTTTAAAATAATTATTTTAAAACATTAAATCTGGGCCGTCAGATCTAATCTGGACGGCCCAGATGGCTCATCAGGTGATGAGCACCAGGTGCTCATCACCTGATGAGCACTGTATACGGACCCATAACTAATACGAGTATCTCAAAACTGGATGGCGAATTTTGCTTTTCAATTCAATTTTTTCTGCAAGTGACGTCACAATTTCATGTGATCACATATTAAATACGACTGTTGCCGCAGCTTTGTCAAAATTTCAGAAACAGTTTATTTTATTAAAACTGACTCTTAAACTGATAGGTGCAAGCTGACCCGTAGGTTTTGGACTTGTTCTTTGAAATTTAGATGAACAAATTATTGTTTAAAATAAAATAAATCAAGTTGTTTTATGAAATATAATTTTAAAATAATAATAATAACTAAAAATTTAAAATATTACTAATAATATAAAATAATTAACAATATTGTTATATAAAAAATTTAAAAAAAAAATTATAAAAAAATCTAAACGTGCTGGCCTATAGCAGTATAAGACTAATCTTTTTAAGTGTGTTCTCTATTTAAAGAGAAAAATTCTAAACTCAGATCTCATAATTTTGGAGCCTAAACCAATTTTGCCTAATTTCTGGAATCAAATATTACCTATAATAGTTGGCGCAAAAATTTACAAGCTCATACTACTCAGATGAATAAATTATATTGAAAGTCGGTAAAAAAAAAAAACAAAGAACAAATTATATCGAGAGAACAATCTCATTTAAATCTAACAATTTTTAAATACATTTGATGATAGAATCACTTGGTAAGTATGACTTATAATCTTAAAACATCATAGCGTGCTTTTTTTAAATAATAATAATATTTCAAGGGAACATGAATTTTAGATTTCAAAATAATGATATATTTCTATAATCATCGAGGAGGCTTTAAATGTTTATTTCTTCAGATTGCCTTAAAAAAAAAAAATCAAACGCGTAAGACGTAAGTTGATATTAGAATCTCAATTTCGGCAGCGAAACATATTTAAGATAATTATTGTAGAAAAAAATTAACCGACATAAATTAATATCAACCACAAACCCAAAGTGGATCCTCCGTTCCTCCTTTACGCACCTTCTCTTATCTTCCTTATGCAGTTCTCCATTTTAAAAAAAAATTATAAATGAGAAAAAATTTTTAAATAAATGGATGAAATATGAGTAAAGATTTAAAATTTATATTCATTCGATTTAGATATGACATAGAAAATAAAAAACGGCACAATTAATTTATATGATCCATTGATTTTTGGTGCTCTAATGGTTCGCCTGTGTCGTCCGACCCAACTCAGGGGCTCCACTTCCATGCGCTGTCCCCTTTGCGTTGGATCACGCGCCAACTAATATTTCACCAAATCTGAGAAAAATGTTTACCCCCAGCAAAGAAAATGGTTTGACTATAAAGTACTACTATAAAGACATGATATTTGGCTCAAAAAATTTATAAACACATAATATCGCCCTCGACAAATTTATGAGCACATTTACTGTTATTAAACTCGTAAATTGACTTTCTAAATTTAATATTTTTAGGTTTTTAACTAATAAAATTGTGTTAAAATTTATGAGTTTATTTATCAAATTTACTGTTTTTATATTTTTAACTTACGAAATTATGTTAACTTGACCTCAAACTCATACTAAATTTTTTAATTTAATTATGTTTAATGACTTTATATATAAATTTTATAAAAAATTTTTTGTTAAATGTAATAAATTATAAGTATTGATGGATATAATTTCAATTATTTAAATTTAAAATATATTTAAATAAAATTATTCTCACTTTTTATATATTAATTATTTGACTATATATTTTTAATAGTAATTTATTAATAAAAATAAACTCTTATGAGTTTATATCATTATCACAAATTTATTTAAACTCACAAGTGACAACCTTGGGCACACTTATTGGGATTGTTTACTTAAAAAAAAGAAAATCATAAAAATTATAAATCACAAATTAAGATCCATTATAAGATTTGTATAAGTTTTGATGATAATTGAATGACAAATAATAACAAATTTTTGATAAAATATTTGATTTGTAATTTGTAATTTTGAGTATCTTTTTTTTTGTGATTGTTTAAAAATATCCATGTAAGCAATTGTAGTTGGAGATAAAATTTCTTGCGTATTTATTTTGCAAATCACGAAATCATGTAAAGTAAAGTAATTCATCGTCACTGAATTTCGTATTGGTCTAATAGTTCCTCCCCTTCTTTTTTTTTCCCTTTCCTTTTTTAGGTTCCTGAACTTTTCCACCAACATTTTTCCATTGCGATCTCACATGGCGCGCCACGTGTACCAAATCGAGGGAAAGCGACTCACATTTCAATCCCCTTATCGCAGCCCGACGCGCGCTATCGCCCCCTCAATCCGGGGATATCATCAACCTTGCCCGCTAGTATTATCATATTCTATATGTGGCGACACTGATGTAAGAAATTAATCCATGTTCTTCTGCCATTTCATTATTCCACACTTCCACGTCTTCTCGCTTGTGGACAAGCCACGTACCAGATAAGCACAAAATTGTCGGATCGGACCAAATTGTTGAAAGAAAAATTATGAAATTGCTATTTGTCGTCTTTCTGCAGCGTCGGCGTTTGATTCGTTTGTGACTAGATTATGGGTGACAGGGATGTCATTTTAGAATAAACATCACAATTCTAATTTGGTCTTCACGAGTTAAGTTTTTTGATCCCCTCCCCTCCCGTTTCCGTGACAATTAGGAATTATCACACTGTTCTTCGGGGGAGAAGGTGGGAAAACCAGATATAATTAAGTTTGTAAGAAGTTAGTTATGCATTTTGAGCCTCTTCACCTACTTCAAGTTTAGACTGAGGTTTCGCCTTGCTCTTCTTGCTGTCTTTGTTTCTGAAAGTGTGAGAGTCTGAGAAGATGACGAACAACGTGATGACGATGGAGGCCACACCTGGGAGCTCAGGGTACTTGGAACTGTATCCTGAGAGAAAAATGTCGTTTTTCAAGAACCCTTACATACTCCTACTCACTGCAGCAGCTGGCATAGGTGGATTCCTCTTTGGCTACGATACAGGTCCTCTTGATCTCTCATTCATCTTATTCATGGATTATGAGTGATGACAGTGAGACCCGTAACCCTCACTGTTCCTGCTGAGAATATTTTCAAATCTGAATATCCGATAGTATCATTTGAATGACTATTTAACTCAGGAGAAAGTATTATTACATTTTAGACTTAAATAAATATTAATATAATCAGCGATTATTTTTGCACTTAATCGTGTTTTGGGAAATGAAATTTGGTTAATTTTGTACTTTTATGGATTGTCTCCTCATATGTTTCTGCTTTCGAAGATGTTTTTGGAAGCTTATCGCTCCTCCAAGTCGCACTCCTATTTGTTTTGCATAAGAATAAATCGGGTCGGGTGAGCAAGCAATTCCAACCTCAGTACAATATGTAACCAGTTCGCAACTCCAATTTCGTTAAATAAATATATTCTGAAGGACAAACTAGAAGCGGGGCCTTCCATGTTGGGCTTAAGTTATCCAGAACCGTTGCTCAGGAAAGTTGAATTTGTCACGGTTCTTTACAAACTGACGTCCTCATGGAGAAACTATTTATTATATGCGACATCAGTTTCATCTGTAAGAAGGGAATGGAAATAGGAATTCGGGAGGTAGTTATGGTGGTTGTCAGCTGCTGCTTCAATAAGTTTCGAATTTTGGTTCCACTTGAGAAAGATATCCCGTAACCTTAGCTTGCACTTTAGATAACATTTGTCCTGGAAGGATGTTATATTCCATTTGCCGAACTGCTCATCTAGAGCATAATAATGTATATGTTGTTGTCTATTTCAACATTGGGCGGCGTTGAGATTGATGTCCTCCTTTAATGCTATGCTTGGCGTATTTTGAGTAAAGACTGGGAATTTTTTATCATCATATGAGCTTGGAAGCCAACACAAGCACGGAGACTGAGTCAAGATAAAACTTTATAGCGTTACGTCATGTCTAAATAAAAGTCCGACATGTGTTAGACAATGACACAGTTTTAAGTGACCTTGTATCATAGTATATGATTAATGCAGAGTGAAATAAGAAACAGTAAAATGCTACTGGAAGGTTGGATACAGAGAATTTTCAAGTTAATAATCTGTGATTGTGGGTTAAACCTTTTTTGAAAAAGTGATTTGTTTAATACTGGATTTTTCTGGCTTTCAACTTTATCCAGCCTCTGTATGTGTGTGCATGAGTGTGTCTTTTTTTGCCATTTCATAGGTTCCTTGTTTCTGACGGATAGTTTGCCTCATTTGGAAATGTTGTTCATTGCAGGTGTTATCGGGGGAGCCCTTCTGTATATTAAAGATGATTTTGAGGATGTTAGAAATAGTAGTTTCCTTCAGGTGCAAACTTTCTCTCTCTATTGAATTTTGTAGGTTTCAGAAGTATCTCGTTTGTTTGGTTACTCAGATGGTTATACATGTTGCGAGAGCTATGATAGTATTCATGCAGAGCCAATATTGGCTATTGGAAAAGGGGGGGAAAAGAACCCATGGACATTTGAGTATATTTCAGTTGCAGTTCCTCATTGCAATTACAGCAGTGTTATTGGCAAAATTAGGTTTAATCTAATGTTAGTTGCGGCATATCATTCTTTTGTCTGTTTCTCCTTCCCTATTTTGTTCTCCAATTTTACTTGTATTTGTGATGGATCAATAATACAATAAGTTTCCAGGAAACAATTGTTAGCATGGCATTGATTGGTGCAATTGTTGGAGCAGCAGGAGGTGGTTGGATTAATGATGTCTTTGGACGTAAGAAGGCTACTCTTAGTGCTGATATTGTCTTTGTTACTGGAGCAATTGTCATGGCTCTTGCCCCAGATTCAGGGGTTCTCATACTGGGGCGCTTTCTGGTTGGCCTTGGTGTGGGTGTAGCTTCTGTCACCGCTCCAGTGTATATTGCAGAGGCTTCACCATCAGAAATAAGGGGCTCATTAGTGAGCGTAAATGTGTTTATGATAACTGGTGGACAGTTTCTTTCCTACTGCGTAAATCTTGCTTTTACAGAGGTGAGGTATTCACTCTACCTTCCTAATTGTGTTGCCACTGACACCCATCTTTAGCATATAAATGTTTTACGGAAGTAACCTATGCAATAGACTGCAGGAATTTGAGTGGATGTGTATTATGGGGGCTATATGTTGCTGTTGTTTACTGATTATCTTTTTTGATTCCATCATGTCACTTCATTTTATTGTAAGAAAATTATTTGCTGTTTCCTTCCTTCTTAACTCATGCCTTTAGTAATCGTAGCAGTGCCCTCTATATATTTGATCAAGTAACTGGGGTTGTGGAGACAAAACTCAAATCACCAGTTACTGCTTTATTAATAGCTGAAGGGAAGAAACAAGATAGAAGTTGGGGTAGCATCAGTGAAGGAACTTCGTCTGTTCTTTCCTGCCTAACTCTAATAATGCATAGTTCTTTTAATCTTTCATTGCATGCTTCTGGCTTTCACTTTAATTCTTATAGCATTGTGCAGCCAGTTCACCTTACCTTATTATTCATTCTAAAGCTTTATTGGAAGTTTTCTTTATGTATGATCTACCAACCTAAAGAGAAAGAAAGATATAACCAAGTATCTTCTTAGAAAATCTTTTCATCGTTTTCATCATTAGTTTTCAAGAGTTTCTCAAATGCCAAAATCTTTTTCAATAAATCCTATGTCAATGACACTAGTAAATATTCTTATTTGGCTGCCTGAGTCATCATCAATAGCCTGAAGATGGAAAACATTACTATCGAGAGGGTTCACTTGTGAGTCAGTTCCCCGCATTTTACAGTAACTAGTAAATTACTGGTGACATATATGATATGTTGGAAAATCGGATACTTGGAGTTGCAGATGTTACGCTGCAGCGTCAATCAAGTAGCTCATCTCAAATAGTTGCAAGCATGTGCAGTCCTGACCTTATTAAATTTGAATTTCTAAAACTAAAAGGGGATTTAATGGTATTCAATGGAGAGTTTCTGAAATGAGAGCAGGATCAGGTTGTTTTCCCCGTCATTTTTTGATGCAATGGTATTATATTACTTGTACTTAAGGTTCTGATAATCCTCTGACTAATCTCTTCCTGAAATCTAAATCGAGCAGGTACCTGGGACATGGCGATGGATGCTGGGAGTTGCAGGTGTGCCAGCTTTTGTCCAGGCTATCCTCATGATTTTCTTGCCAGAGTCTCCACGGTGGCTTTTTCTCAAGGTGAGAAGCATTCATATTTCATATGACTTGATGAGTTACGGTTGAGATTAATATCTAATGTGCACCTGTTCTTATTATTTAATAATAGTAGTCCTTTCTATTATTATTATTTGTTTAAATTGAGGGACACAAAGGACATTTCCAAATACAAAACTTATTTAATTTTGGGCTTCCATTTACATACTTTTTCCACTCTGCCAACGAAATGGCTTCTTGGTGTCTGTCCTCCTTTTCGATCTTATTTTTTCTTCTTTGGGTGCAGAACAGGAGAGATGAAGCTGTGGTCGTGCTCACTAAGATCTATACCTATGAACGCTTAGAGGATGAAGTTGATTACCTTACTAATCTGGCTGAGCAAGAACGTCAGAAACGGAGCCAAGTTAAATACATGGATGTTTTCAAATCGAAGGAAATCAGAGCTGCATTTTTTGTTGGGGCTGGACTTCAGGTTTCAGAGACTTTACTCGAACTTTTTCATTGTGTCTAGATTGAAGTCCTCATGTTTGATACTGTTTAACCTAAATATCCTTTTGTCCAAATGTCAGTGCTGTAGTTCTTGGTTTGGATTCGATGAAAAAAGTAAAGCCATTTTGCCTCTAATGAAGGACCATATATGTGCAAAGAAATCAAAATGGACGTCCATCCCTGAGGTTGACAAGCCAGTAGCCATATTAAAATGGAAAAGAATCTCTTGTTTTAACGTTAATATTGCACTATATTCAATTGAAGAGTTTCCTTGTACAACAAATTGACATTAAATTGCACATAAAGTATCCCAATGAAAGCTTCTATCAATTCATTCTCACAGTCCTTCATATGCAATGAGCATCCAAGTTATTGTAAGCTACGATAAATCTATGCGAGTCATTAGTCTTGGCATGTATCAAATGTGTGCTTTCATAATTGCTTGCATTTAATGTGTATTGTTATGGGATTTGGTAGTGATCTGTTCTTGTGTATATCTTTGGAGATTGAAATTCATTAATTAGCTTGAAAAACTCGATTCCTTGCTCTGCAGATTTTTCAGCAGCTCACTGGTATTAGCATAATTATGTACTACAGCCCCACAATCATTGAGATGGCTGGGTTCGGTTCCAATCAGCAAGCTCTTCTTCTATCTCTCATTGTTGCTGGGATGAATGCTGCCGGGACAGTTCTCGGCATTTATCTTATTGACCATGTAGGACGAAGAAAGTTGGCCATCTCATGCTTATGTGGTGTTATTGGATCTCTGGCTGTTCTCTCAACAGGGTGTTACCTTGAGGCGTCTGACCCTTTAAATAGAATCTATGGGTATATCGCAGTTATAGGGTTAGCCCTATATATTCTTTTCTTCTCACCAGGGATGGGGCCTGTACCCTGGACCGTGAACTCTGAAATCTATCCTGAAGAATTCAGAGGAGTATGTGGGGGCATGGCAGCCACCACGAACTGGATTTTCAGCGTGGTAATGTCCGAGAGCTTTCTGTCGGTTGTCGATGCTGTGGGGCTTGGTTCGAGTTTTGTGATCCTCGGCATTATAGCTGTGATTGCACTACTCTTTGTGATTATATTTGTGCCCGAGACAAAAGGCTTGACGTTCGAAGAGGTGTCATTGATATGGAAGGAGAGAGCTTATGGAAAGAACCAGAACACACAAAACCTTCTTGGGCAAGAAAACAGGACTTAGGTGTCTGCGTCTGCATGGTTTGACGCCAGTGATAGCATTGTAATACTGTCACAGTATGTGGATTAAGTGAGAGAGAGGATTGGAACCGTTGAGACTCGCCTGAGATTTAGAATCACCCACATTCTTTTTTTCTTCCAAGCAGAGATGGATCTGCTTGTTACTTCTTGGCAGCTGGAGTGATGGATGAAACTTGGTATTTTGGCTCTGAGAATGAGGTGATGTTAATTATGTATAGTAATAATTCATTTGCCCCTCTTCCTTGAGATGCATCTCAAGACTTGGGTGACGATCCTACTGTATTATTGTGATTACAATAAGGAAGGAATCATATCTTTAAATTGGGTAAATTGTATTGAGTAGGGCATTTTGTGTTTTTTTTAATTATGTTGTTTTTTTTCAAAAAGAAGAGTCAAATTATTGTTTATAATTATTTTCCTGACAACCAGAAAATGATCATGTTTGGAGGTGACAACAAGCAATGATGAAACGCAATAATTTTTGTTAGGTTAATAATTTTTTATTCCTAAAATTTGGATCTATTTTAGTTTCGAAATCTCAAATTTTGAATTTGTTATTTTAGTTTTTAAAATTTAATTCATTCTAAAACGTTAATTCTTTCAAATATAACGGTGTTAAAAATATTGCAAACAGTAATGAAGTAGTAATGCGGACCTACGGGATATCATTTAGATGGATCTTGTATGGGTAATAAAGCAAAAAAAAAAAAAAAAAAAGGTTTTCAAAACGTAATTGTTTACCGTGGGCTCAAGAAGTAGATCTTTACCTAAGATGGATATCGTTCTGGGATTAAAGTTTTTAACTAATTTTATTCTTTTATCTTATATATTCTCTTTATTAAAATTTTATGACCCAACTTTTTAAAATTTTAAATTAAAATTTAAAATTTTCGTTCCTTCCCTAGTTCCCTTGTACCAACCAACCATACATAGTGCTACTGCTAAGAGAAGGATGAGATTTTATCTGGAATGCTCTTAGAGCTCACTCTGATTCTGTATCAATATTCAGTAGGTGCTTTCCTTGGCATTAATATTCAGTAAGTATCGTCTCCCTCCCAATCTCTTCTCCTAATTCTATTCAGATGACAAATATCATGTGAGCTGCTCTGAGACATTATATGGGTATGGAGTCTGCTTCGCCACTTCTGCCTCTCTGTTTTCTTACCATTTTGATTTCCCTCTGCTTCCCACGTTTTTTGCCAGTACGGAAACCAAGAGTCACATTCGCTCAAGCTTTTCTCAAAAGTAATCTCAAATAATGAGAATTAAATTAAAATCTATTTTCAAAATTTTCAAGAAAAAAAATGTTTTTCGATTCTCTAGAAGAGAAAATTAAGATCTTCTTTCTCTTCCCGCTCCCATGTCTCCCTGCACCATTTGTTCACACTCATCTTTGTATCCCTGCATCGTTCACTCGTTCATCCCTGTATCTCTCTTCAATCTGCAATAACACGCTATGTTTCTGTTTCTGGGTAGGTTTTCGATTTCATAGCTTTTTTCTCTCTTGCTTCTTTCATCTTCTATTTTTCCTTCATCTTTTCTTCCTCTTCTTCAATAGTGTTCTTCTTCAGTCATCATCTTCTTTATCCTTCGGCCTACACTTGAAGCCAACGCTATTTTATTCGTTTTCTTAAAAGTAAAACAACCATGTTTTTCAGCGTTTATTGAGACCGGTTAAACTAAGGGCTCCACATATGGACTATTGAATAGACTATGCAGAAACATATATATATTTTTCAATTCAGCTTTCAAAAGTTACACCGAAAGTATTACCTTAAACATGAAACTTTCTGGTGTGTCAGCGTGATGCTAAATGTCAGTTGCAATCGTTTAAAGCTTGCAATATTTTCTCCACTCACAGTGATGGATGGTACTGGCACTCTCTTGGCAGTTAAAAATCAGTTTAATAGTGATGAAGCTGATTAATTCCATAGATCGAGTAGTGAAAGATGCATGTTGGAGAAGCAATAATTTGTTGATATTTTTTCCGCAAGGGTCCCTTTCTTCTCTTTAAATGATGTCCCCAGTGGATCGCTTTCAGAACTCGGATGATTCCGGGCCATCTCTCGGTTTTCCCGGAATGTGCATTATTTTCTCAAGAAAATCTTGCGTTGCATATATGAACAGAGCGCAGAAAGAATTATCATTTTTCTGAATCAATTTGGGAGTGATAAGACGACGATCTCGATGGAGTTCACGCCGGGAAGCTCGGGGTACATAGAATTGTATCCAGAGAGGAAAATGTCGTTGTTCAAGAACCCTTACATTCTGGCTCTCACGGCCGTCGCAGGGATAGGCGGTCTCCTCTTCGGCTACGACACAGGTAATGGAGGTTCTTGTTCAAATACGGTACTCCGTTCGGCAAATTAGATCCTAGATTTAAGTGGATGGAGTATTTCTTATGTTTACCTGGCATCCCTGTTACAGTACTCACTTGAATTTTTCAGGATGAAAATGCAATATGTCTTTTTTTTTTTTTAATGAAAGGATCATAATAATCTTGCTGTTACAATTATTCAATTAATTTGATTATATTCCTTTCAGTCCGGAAATAAAAGTAATTTGTAAAAATTAAGAAAATCAGTTCTGTGAGTTAGGTAAAAATTATAGTTAGTTATCTGTAAAACTTGTTCCTTAGTTTTCATAAATTTTTTATTTTAATCTGAAAACTAACAGAAAAATTAGTTACTATTTATATTCAATAAAGGAGAATTTTAAAAAAATTATAAATTTAAAGACAAAATATATTGAAATTTTATACTACCCAGTCCTAATTATAAGAGCCAGTTGACTAATTTGAAAAGATTAAGAAAGTAAGTTGAGTTAGTTATTTGTCCTAAATAGGTGTTATCTTTCCTAGAATATCCTTGCTAATCAAGTGTATTGACTAGAATTATTATTATTAGAAGGCTACTTAAAAAAAAATGTATAAATATGATAGACAAATTGGATTAAGGTTTTATATTTAGACCAAAATAAAAGTCAAATGGGATTTTATATTAAAGACAAGAGATAGTACTTAAAAAACAAAACAAACACATCTGCCAAATTTTACATTTATAACCGAAAGGGGCATTAGTTCAAGTTTTAAAAGAGTGGATTAACAATCACTTAAGCATATATTATCTTTACTTCTATTATTTACAATCTAAATTTCGACTCAATCAATTTAGATATTAGAAATCAAGTTTTTCTTCAAACTTGATTAAATTTGTATTGGACTCAAGACAACTTAAGAAAGAATATGATCGTGCTTCTTTTTAAGCCCTTTATATGTTACAGGTGTTATATCAGGGGCACTCCTGTATATTAAAGATGATTTTGAAGAGGTGAATCAGAGTAGTTTCCTACAGGTATATAAGTTTGTGTTGTTCCCTCTTGATTCTAAATCTAAAGAATCCAAAATTTAATATACCCATATCATGCCTTGTTTCATATTTCACGCATCGGACAACATATCAAGCCTTTTGTGTCTAAACGAAGCATCAGCCCACCCTACCACTTAGACACCGGAACTCCACGTTGGATCTTTTGTGTTCACAAAAATAAATACATCGTACACGAATGTAGATGGTTTAATCTGTAAAAGCGGTGGAACATGTCAAGTATCACTCCAACTTAGAATAATTAGTTAGATGAAGGTCTATGAGTAGTTTTCGTTGTATTCTTACCAAGCGCCACGAGTTCAGCCAATTGGAAGTAAAGTAAAATTACTGCACGATTTCTCCCTCATTCAAAGATTCTAACAGTTTTAAAATGCCAGGAAACAATAGTAAGCATGGCTTTGGTTGGTGCAATTATTGGATCAGCATTAGGTGGTTGGATTAATGATGAATTTGGGCGTAAAAAGGCCACCCTTATTGCTGATGTAGTCTTTGCCTTGGGATCAATAGTTATGGCACTGGCTCCTGATCCATATGTCCTCATATTTGGACGTCTTCTTGTTGGTATTGGCGTGGGCAAAGCTTCTGTAACTGCACCTGTGTATATTGCAGAAGCAGCGCCCTCAGAGATCAGAGGAGGACTTGTGAGCATAAATGTGCTTATGATTACTGGAGGACAGTTTCTCTCCTACCTCATAAATCTTGCTTTCACACAGGTTAGCTTTATTCTGCCTTCTTTACAAATTACGTTTGTAAACATTATATGTCAGGAGGACAGTATCCTAGAATTAGTATTTGGTATTTTCTGGCAATGTAGTTCCAATCGATTATACTGGAAATCCTTTCCTTTGGATTTGACTTCTCATTTTCCGTTTTGATGCTATGGCTGTTGATTTCTCTGGCAACAGAAAATTTTTATTAGTTGCTAAGATGTATAGATGTCAACAAAACATCGGCTTCAGCTAGAGGACAACAACTAGAGTTGGAAAAGAGGTTTACTATGGATTTTATATTTGCTTTATCATAAGAGAAGTGCAAATAGAAATACTGTTATACAGAGTTGACCAGTTATTTCTTTTGCTATATTTTTTAAGCTTCTCGTCAGGTTTTTCAGTCAACTAGAGGTTTCTTCCTGGATAACCTTCTTGCACAATATTTAACAAAGCAGGTCCCTGGAACATGGCGATGGATGCTAGGTGTTGCTGGTATGCCGGCAGTCATTCAGTTTTGTCTCATGCTCTGCCTACCTGAGTCACCACGGTGGCTTCTTATGCAGGTAAAATTGATCCTCTCATTAAATGAATATTAAACTAGATAGTGTTATTCTGAGATGTTTCCTCTGCTAAAAGCTTTATTATTTATCTTCAAATGTTTGCAGAATAGGAAAGATGAAGCAGTTTCAGTCCTTTCCAAGATCTATGATACGAATCGCTTGGAGGATGAAGTGGAATATTGTTGTGCCCAGTTGGAGGAAGAACTTGAGAAGCAAAGCAAAGTTAGATACTTGGATGTGTTCAAAACTAAAGAAATTAGACTCGCATTTCTTGCAGGGGCCGGACTTCAGGTTTAAGATTTTTCTTGAAACTCTTCTTGTTTTTGAACTTGGATTATCCTGGTGTTTAGAATGATCCTTCAGAATGCCCTACCTCCATGAGAGAAGGGTAAGATCAAGATGTCTTGCGGCAGAAAAAAGAAATATGCATACATTTGGTCATATGGGGGTCACAATTGAACATGGATTAATCTTTCAACATTTTCACGTAGGTTGTTGTTAACTACTTGTATTATATTCTTCTAATGCTTCTTAAATGGAACCTCCATATCCGACCACTATGTGCTGACTCCTTGTTCCTCTTTCCCCACCGATCCACCAACTCATTTAAAACAAACCAAAGGCAAAAATACGGCCATCTTCTTCCATGAATTTTGAGTCATTGCCCCTTTTCTCAATATGTTGTTTTCAACCTATTATTAAACTTCAATGCGATCTCTAAGAGTTTGCTACCAGTTCTCAATTCTTTATGGCATGTTGAGGATTTTATACGTAGGATTCAACAAGTAATGTTTTGTCTTAGAAAACGCGGTAGCATATGCTGACGAAGTTGGGTATAAGTGTCATCTGGTATGATATTCTTCTAAATTGACGGTAATGAAAAACCATTAAATGTAACCAGAGAAGGTTCTCTTACGACTGTCCTATGACTTTTTGCAGGCTTTTCAGCAGTTCACTGGCATCAGCATTGTGATGTACTACAGCCCAACAATCATAGAGAGGGCTGGCTTTCATTCCAAACAATTAGCTCTTCTCCTATCCCTCATTATCTCCAGCTTGAATGCTGCTGGAACAATCCTTGGCATTTATCTTATCGACCACGCAGGGCGAAAGAAGCTGGCTCTTGCAAGCTTATCTGGTGTGGTTGTTTCTCTGGGGATCCTTTCTGCTGGATCCTTCCTAGATTCATCAGGTTCTCATGATGGAAACTATGGATGGCTTGCAGTTTTAGGCCTAGCGTTGTACATTGCTTTCTTTGCGCCAGGGATGGGACCGGTGCCATGGACAGTAAACTCTGAGGTATATCCTCAAGAATACCGTGGCTTATGTGGAGGCATGTCAGCCACAGTGAATTGGATTTCAAGTGTGATAATGTCCCAAAGCTTCCTTTCAGTTTCTGATGCTTTAGGACTTGGTGGGAGCTTCTTGATCCTTGCTGGTATAGCTCTAGTTGCTATTCTGTTTGTCGCCTTGTTTGTCCCAGAGACAAAACAACTCACACTGGATGAAGTAGAGCAGCTATGGAAGGAAAGGGCCTGGGGAAGGGATTACAAAAGAGAAAGCCTTCTTTGAGAAAGGAAATAAATAGCATCTGCAGGTTGTTATCTGAATTCAATGGGCCATTCATATACTTTCTTTCTTATATGGTCAATTATTGTACCTAAACAAATTGGGTTTTAGCTTAAAGGCTAAAATCCTCCAGGGACACAAATTACATGCTAGCTTAGCATTCGGTGAAGTACAAGTTTCGAACTAACAAGTTATCCAAGCAATATGTTGCCTTGCATTTTGGAGGAGGATGGAAAAGTAAGAAAGTAAAAATAAATGGAAGAAGAATTAAGATGTTGTATTTTTTATTTTTTAACTTGTCACAAGAGAAACAGAGGACAGCATCTAAGCAAAAGAACATGCTACTTGTCTGCTGAAACAGGGGCATGCCGTGTGGAGAATAGAACATACAGGAATTATCCTGGGATGCCCCTTGCTTCCTAAAGGTTTGCTCAGGGCAGAGGAGATTTCTTTTTTTTTTTTCCTTTTTTTTTAAAAGAAGAAATTAGACTAAGCAACATCTAAAATCATTCTTGGCCGCAAAATCAGGGGAAAATGACCTCAGATAATTGATTGCTTGGTACTCTGTCTCTGTTTACAGTGTGAGAGAATGGCTACAGTTTTAAACTTGCGTGATATTCAAATGACCTCAGAAAAAGTAATACATTTGGTACTTAATATAAGACCTTGTTTGACTTTTACTTTGCTGCTAAATATAAGACTTCAATCACTTTGTCTCTTATATTTATAAATTTTTTTTCCCAAGGCAGTTCTTTTATAATTGTAGTTCTAACCAACACACTTGATTAATAAAGATATTTTAGGAAAAAACAACACATATTTATTACAGATAACTAACTAACTTATTTTTTTAATCTCTTCAAATTAGTCAACTGGTTCTTATGATTAAGACCGGAGGTAGTATTGGTTATTGAATCATGGATTGGAGCCAGCAAGCCGGTGGGGATAAACTCTGTACTGAGTCGCTGGACCCTATCTCTCCCCTCCCCCGGGGGTATTCTCCTGAAAATAGGATTGGAAGTGCACATGCTTAAAAAGTGCATCATATCAGTGGCCAGGTTTAAAAAAAGAAAAAAAACCAGCAAATCCGTATTCAATTCGTATTCTTTTTTGCTTCCTTGTTTCTACGTTTTCAGGCTTCATTTGTCTCCATGGTCGACTTAGGCATGACATTCCCTCGCTGTCTCCTTTTTTCTACTTAGCATTAACCATCCTAATCTTATTACGAGTATATGTCACTTTGATTTTATTTTCTGTACATCCAGCACTAATAATTTTATTGGCATCAAACACTCTAAACTTACAATAATATTAGAGTGCTGAACGCTGATAAAGAGATGAATATTGTAGTGTTGGATTCATCAAAAAATAAAATTAGAGATTCAAGATGCTAAATACACTCAGAAAATAATATTAAGATACAGAATATTAGAAAAATAATATCAAAATGTTAAATGTTATATTTTTTATATATCCCACAGGCCTTCTGCCTAAGGGAAAGTTTATACATTGGGCCTTGAATTAGATGAACACGTGGAGAGAAAAAAAAAATAGAAAGCTACATTTGATGAGTCGTAGATGGAGTCATTGTCACCTCTCAAGCAAGACGCCCCGAGTGAACTACCACATGCCAGAATAATCAAGAGAGGGGGGGGGGCCTCATAAATTCATTTGAAAATTAAATTAATTAAATGAGCTGAATGACGCAGCATACTGTTTTGATAATATTATTCATTTATTCAAGAGTTTTATTTGAACGAATACGAGGCGCTCACGCGTCCCTCTGATGGTGTTCGCTTCTCCATTGGGCCCAACCCTCTCAATTACTAAACTCACATGGTCGCACACCATGACCCTTTCGGCGAACTTAGTCAATCAACTAAACATATGCTGCCTTTTTAAGTATAAAATCACATTTTCTCATTTCTCATATTAATTTTTCCTCATAATATCCAAATTTATTGAGACATTATTATCCCTGCATATTAAATTTTAATTATTAAATATGATGTTTTTTTTAAAAGCATAGCAAATTTCATGCAAAATTTTGCTAAGAATAGGTATCCTCCGATTGAAGACACTCCTATTTGATGTATTACTTAGTACTAAACATGGACATTTCTTTTAGTAAAAATTCAAATATTGATTCACCACGTTGTGAGCGATTAACTCTTTCTAAACCAAACCCTGTTTGTCAGGTTTCATGTATATTGATCATGAATAACAAAATTATCTATTTTTTATTATATTTACTAGTTAATTAGTTAATAGTAAAATTTTATATTCAATAATTAGAATTGGAAAAGCAACATTTTTCAATAAATACTTTATAATTACTACCTACAGTTCTAATTATAAGATCTTGTTTGTATTCTACAAACAAGGTCTTATAATTAGGACGGGTAGCATGTCCATATGCATGGACCAGACCCGCAACGTGTAGTTAATTGTTACTATTACTGTATCATTAGATTACTGGATAACTAATCTCTCAGAACTGGACGGAGAATTTTGCTCTTCAATTCAATTTTTTCTGCATTAGTGACGTCACAATTTCATGTGATCAAGTATTAAACATGACCGTTACTGGGAATACAACCGCGGGAGTGGATAGGCGGCCTTGTGGAGGCAAAAATTTCAGGAATGTTTTATTTTATTGGGATTGACTCTTAAGTTGATCGATTCAAGCTGGCCGGTTTGACTTGTTTTTTGTAATTTAAATGAACAAATATTGTTTAAAATCAAATAAATCAAACCATTTCATAAATTAATTTTAAAATAATAATAACTAAATATTTAAAATATTATTAATATTATTATATAAAGAATTTTAAAAAATATATAAAAAGATCTAAACTATAAAGCCAACCTTTTTAAGTGTGTTTTTTATTTGAAAAGAAAAATTCTAAACTCAGGCCTCATAATTTTGGAGCCTAAACCAACTCTGCCTGTTTTCTGGAATCAAATATGACCTACAATAGTTGGTGCAAAAATTTATAAGCTCATATCACCCAAAAAAAATAATTTATAAGCTCATAATCCTCGGACGAATAAATTATATTGCAAGTCGGTGAAAAAAGCAAAGAACAAATTATATTGAGAGAACAATCTCATTTAAATCTAACAATTTTTAAATATGATCCAATAATACCAAGCGTAAAATACATTTGGTGATAGAATCACTCAGTAAGCATGACTTACAATCTTAAAACATCATAGTGTGCTTTTTTTAAAATAATAATAATATTTTAAGGGAACATGAATTTTAGATTTCAAGATAATGATATATTTCTATAATCACGGAGGAGTCTTTAAATGGTTATTTTCTTCAGATTACTTTTGGAAAAAAAACCAAACCATTAAGATGATATTTAGAATCTCAATTTCGGCAGCGAAACATATTTAAGATAGTTATTGTAGGAAAAAAAAGTTAACCGACATAAACTAATATCAACCACAAACCCAGAGTGGATCCTCCATTCGTCCTTTACACACCTTCTCTTATTTTCCTTATGCAGTTCTCCATTTAAAAAAATTATAAATGAGAAAAATATTTTAAATAAATGGATGAAATATGAGTAAAGATTTAAAATTTATATTCATTCGATGTAGATATAACACAGAAAATAAAAAATGGCACAGTTAATTTATACTACCTCTGGTTAAAAAACATTATTTGCAATTTACAAATAAAATTTTATAATTAGCATCGGAAAAAAGAAAAAGAAAATACCGTGAAAATTGTTTCTGTTAGGCCTCGTCCGACCCAACTCACGGGCTCCCCTTTCATGTGCTGTCCTCTTTACGTTGGATCATGCGCCAACTAATATTTCACCAAATCGGAGAAAAATGTCTGGGAGAATTAGGGTTCCAAGTAAGAAAAATAATTAAAAACAAGTCTAAAAAACTGTCATTCTCATTATAAGACTTGTTGTCATAGGCTGTTCAGGTTGTTATTGAGACTTTTTGATAATTATTTCTCTTGTGTGAAATTTGATTATAATTCTTCCAAAATGTTTTTACCTCCGCAAAGAAAATGGTTTGAATATAAAGTACTTCTTTAGTCTTATTTATAAATTATTTTTAGTGTATTTTATACACACTAAGAAAAATTTTAAATTTTATTAATTCTCATTTAAAATCCAATAATTTTTTAATTTTATCTTTAGTTAATATACATTATATTTCATATAAATAAAATTAACACAATAACAAATGAAGAGTAAATTGTATATTAACCTAAAATTTCTCTCAATACGTTATAAATAGGACTAAAAAATATCTTTCTCTCTTTGTCCTATAAATAAAACCAAAAGAGTACTACAAATTTATGGACGCGCTTATTGGGATTGTTTTCTTTAAAAATATTATAAAAATTATAAATTACAAATTAAGATCCATTACAAGACTTGCATAAGTTTTGACAACAAATTTTTGACAAAATATTTGATTCGCGATTTCATAATTTTGACTTTTTTTTTGGGTGATTTTTCCTTTAAAATATCCATGTAAGCACTTAAATTTTATTTTGTTGGAGATAAAATTTCTTGCATATTTATTTTGCAAATGACGAAATCATTTAAAATAAAGTAATTCAAAGTCATTGAATTTCACGCTGCTCTAATACCCCCCCCCCTTTTTTGGGTTCCTGAACCTTTCCACCAACATTTTCCATCGCGATCTCACAAGGCGCGCCACGTGTACCAAATAGAGGGAAAGCGACTCAAATTTCAAGGCCCTTATCGCAGACCGACGCGCGCCATTGCCTCCTCAATTCGTGGATATCATCAACTTCGCCCAATATTATCATGTTCTATATGTGGCGACGCTGATGTAAGAAATTAATCCATCTTCTTCTACTATTTCATTATTCCACATTTCCACGTCATCTCGCTTGTGTCCAAGCCACGTTCCAGATAAGCACAAAATTGTCGGATCGGACCAAATTGTTGAAAGAAAAATTATGAAATTGCTATTTGTCGTCTTTCTGCAGCGTCGGCGTTTGATTCGTTTGTGACTAGCTTATGGGCGATGTCAAGAATAAACACAGGATTTGAAGTTTTCTGATCCTCTCCTCTTTGGCTACGATACAGGTACTCTTGATCTCTCCTTCTTCGTCTTATTCATGGATTATGAGTGACAATAGTAGCATTTGAATTACTATTTAACTCAGGAGAAATTATTATTATATTTTAGATTTAAATAAATATTAATATAATCAGCGATTATTTGTGCACTTAATCGTGTTTTGGGAAATGAAATCTGGTTAATTTTGTACTTTTATGGGCTGTCTGCTCATATGTTTCTGCTTTCGAAGATGTTTTTGGAAACTTACCGCTCCTCCAAGTCGCACTCCTATTTGTTTTGCATAAGAATAAATCGGGTCGGGCGAGCAAGCAATTCCAACCTCACTACAATTATGTAACCAGTTCGCAACTCCAATCTCGTTAAATAAATATATTCTGAAGGATAAACTAGAAGCGGGGCCTTCCATGTTGGGCTTAAGTTATCGAGAACGGTTGCTCAGGAAAGTTGAATTTGTCACGGTTCTTTACAAACTCACGTCCTCATGGAGAAACTATTCATTATATTCCACATCAGTTTCATTTGTAAGAAGGGAATGGAAATAGGAATTCGGGAGGTAGTTAAGTTGGTTGTCAGCTGCTGCTTCAATAAGTTTCGAATTTTGGTTCCACTTGGGAAAGATATCCCATAACCTTAACTTGCATTTTAGATAACGTTCGTCCTGCAAAGATGTTATATTCCATCTGCTGAGAGAGAGGATTGGAACCGTTGAGACTCGCCTGAGATTTAGAATCACCCACATTCTTTTTTTCCTTCCAAGCAGAGATGGATCTGCTTGTTACTTCTTGGCAGGTGGAGTGATGGATGAAACTTGGTATTTTTGGCTCTGAGAATGAGGTGATGTTAATTATGTATAGTAATAATTCATTTGCCCCTCTTCCTTCAAGACTTGGGTGACGATCCTACTGTATTATTGTGATTACAATAAGGAAGGAATCATATCTTTAAATTGGGTAAGTTGTATTTGAGTAGGGCATGTTTTGTGTTTTTTTAATTATGTTGTTTATCTTCAAAAAGAAGAGTCAAATTATTGTTTATAATTATTTTCCTGACAACCAGAAAATGATCATGTTTGGAGTGGGACAACAAGCAATGATGAAACGCAATAATTTTTGTTAGGTTAATATGATTTTTTATTCCTAAAATTTGGATCTATTTTAGTTTCGAAATATCAAATTTTGAATTTGTTATTTTAGTTTTTAAAATTTAATTCATTCTAAAACGTTAATTCTTTCAAATATAACGGTGTTAAAAATATTGCAAACAGTAATGAAGTAGTAATGCGGACCTACGGGATATCATTTAGATGGATCTTGTATGGGTAATAAAGCAAAAAAAAAAAAAAGGCTTTCAAAACGTAATTGTTTAGCGTTTGTTTTTCCTACCGTTCTATCACTCTGTTTGAAGAATTGTTAATTACGTTATGTTTTGAAAACTCATTCTCTTCTCTATAATCATTTTTTGCATTGCATTTTAAGGGCTTATCTTTTATTTTTATTATTTATATATACACAGGATTCATTAGATATCATCATTTTACTACGGTTTATAACACTAAAGTAAATTTTAATGCTGCGACATTTCTAGAGACTAATGTGTTAAGACAAATTAAATTTTAATAATTAAAACCACGGACTTAAAATTTTAGAGATCAAAACTCAAATAGGATTAAAATTCAGGGACAAAAAATTATACTCTTCCAATTCTAAAAGTAAAACTTATTTTATACTCCTCTGGTCTTTATTATAAGACCCAATTTGACTTTTTATTTGGTCCTAATTATAAGACCCAATCCATTTTGTCTCTTATATTTATGCATTTTTTTCCAAGATAATCCTTCTAATAATGATAGTTTTAGCCAATATACTTAATTAGCAAGGATATTTTAGGAATGACAACACTTATTTATTATAAATAACCAACTTAACTTACTTCCTTAATCTCCTCAAATAAGTCAATTGGGTCTTATAATTAGGACCGGAGGAGTAATATAAAATAAATCTTATATTTAATATCATAATGTTGTTGTTGTTATTATTATTATTACTCCTCCGGTCCTTATTATAAGACCCAATTTGACTTTTTATTTGGTCCTAATTATAAGACCCAATCCATTTTGTCTCTTATATTTATGCATTTTTTCCAAGATAATCCTTCTAATAATGATAGTTTTAGCCAATATACTTAATTAGCAAAGATATTTTAGGAATAACAACACTTATTTATTATAAATAACCAACTTAACTTACTTCCTTAATCTCCTCAAATAAGTCAATTGGGTCTTATAATTAGGACCGGAGGAGTATTATTTTTTGGCGAAAGATAAGAAACGCAATAATTGTGTTTAATGGGACAAAAGTGTGCATGCCTCGCTGTGGGACCGGGACCCGGGACCCGGGACCCGGCCATGCAACGCTGTGCTGCAGCTCTCCCTTTGGCATTCCCGTGTGCGTATGCCACCCGCCTCACCGAGAGGGGAGAGGCTCTTTGTCATTTCAATTATTTTTGTTTCTAGAGTCTTTAATGATCATAAAGTTTTTTTAATTCAATCTAAGCACTTGCTCTAGCCACTCTTTTTTCCCCGAAGCATTTGCTCTAACCGCGTTCTATCTTTGAACCGTCTTTATAATAACCTTCAGAATACAATTTATATTTTCAGTTTATACCAAAAAAATATTTTATAAACGTATATAGGATAGAAATATTTTGTTGGCACAAAAAAATATTGGTACCAGTATTGTACTACCTTTAATCCTAATTATAAAAGCTAGTTGACTAATTTAAAGAGATTAAAGAATAAAGTTAAATTAATTATTTGTAATAAATGTGTTGTCTTTCCTAAAATATTTTTACTAATCAAGTATATTGGTTATAACTATCATTGTTAGAAGAACTATCTTGAAAAAAATATATAAACATGAAAGACACAATGAATTGAGGTCTTATATTTGAAACCAAAATAAAAATTAAACAAGATCTTATATTAAATACCGAAGGAAGTACTCCTCCGGTCCTTAATATAGGACCCAATTATTGAGTTGGTTTTGGTCCTAAATATAAGACCTATTTCTTATATTTATCAATTTTCTCTAAATTACCTCTATAGATATTTCCTCAACCATAATCAAGTAGAAGAGGAAAAGAGGTATTAAGAAAGATAATCATGGTGTTTTAGGAAAAACATGTCATATTTCTTATAATTAACTAACTTACCTAACTTTTTTAATCTAATCAAATTAGTTAAATGGGTTTTATATTAAATATCGGAGGAGTAATATTTATTTGAACTAATTTATTACTTTATATGAAAGCGCCAAACATATTGCCGTAAGAAATAATTTTAAAATTCAGGCGCCACATCATCCTTTAACCGGATTAGCACAACGGCGATAGCTTCCAGCTGGCGCTGACGTTTCAGTTCCCTCGTCCTCACAGTAGCGCGTGGCTGCTCTGCTGATTTCTATTTCTGGAAACTACTCAAACAGAATTTAAAGCTTCAAATTCTTCTCTGAAATCGTCCAGCTTTTCTTCCACTCCCATAGCTCAGTGTAGCATGTTTTTGCAAATTCTGATTGTAACTCCTCCCTAGTGTGAACCCATTTTTGAGTCCAAAAAAAAAAAAGAACCCATTTTCGATTCTGTGAAATTATTCATGGCTTCCCACTCTTCACTGTATTTCTCATTTCCAAGCCTATGACTCTTCCTATGTTCACTGGCCATTTCGGGGGTTAATATTTCCAACGTGAAGTGGCTCAATCAGGGTCTTTTCTGTGTTGATTTGCTTATTGTACGCTGACTTAGATAGAGTGTTCTTGTTTCGTACCCGACGATGACGATCATTATGCAGTCCGCGCCAGGAAGCTCAGGGTATTTAGATCTATACCCTGAGAGGAAAATGTCTCTTTTCAAGAACCCTTATATTCTGGGACTCACTGCCGTTGCCGGCATCGGTGGACTGCTCTTCGGTTACGACACAGGTACACAATTATTGGTGACGACTATAGTGTCGATGAGTGGAAATAGGATAACCACTGATTAAGCTTTTCTGACCATATTTGATTCAACTTAAATCCTTGTGATTGGTGCATTAGGTAAAGTTTAATTTATTCTTGCTTCAGTAAGTAACTAACCTCCCTATTGCATAGCATCAAGGGTTTGTTGACCTATTCCTTGCATAAATATATCCAGACCATTGAAAAGACATGATTTATTGATCACTAACATATGCTCTGTATACATATTTTCTTTTAGCTTCTAGTGTTGGAGCATTTAGAAGGGAGGCTTGTGCTGAAAGAAATTCTTTCTTTAAAACCAGGTTGACTTGTATGCATGAATATGTGGCTTCATATAAGTTTTCTCAAAAGGTAACAAAGGCAATGTGAAAATTAACTTTCTTCACAATGTCTTATTATCACTATACTTTCATCATGGGAACCGCTCTTATAGCTAATATCCCATACAGACTAAATGTATTATTGAAAGTGTTGCTCATTCTGAATAACTTCTCTGATTAAACAAAAAAACAAAGAAAGAAGGAAAAAATCTCATGTCGGAATGCTGTTTATTATAGGCGTTATATCAGGAGCCCTTCTGTATATTAAAGATGATTTTCAGGAAGTGAAAGACAGTAATTTTCTACAGGTACAATATTCTATGCCCTCTTTCAATGTTGGGAGCTCAGAAGTAGACTTCATTGTGCACAGATCAATCTTTTTTTATAAAAAAAAATGTATTACTGGGAAAAAAGTGAGACGATGCGTTTACGGGGGGGAGAAATCTTGTTACAAAAGGGGGGAAAAACACAAAAAGAATAGAAAAGAAACCAGCAAACAGAAGTTTCGCAAACACAAGAACTTGCCCTTACTCTTTCAAATCAGTGTTTGAAATTCCCTGGAAACTTGGTCAAGCACATCACTTAAGAGGAGCCATATCCACAATTGTATCTCATAACAAACGTGAGGACCAAGAGACGTTGTTGAAAATATGTTCATTTTTTCTCCAATCAAATACATAACTCAAACCACAAATCATCAACATTAACATATGCAGCCTATTGGAAGCCACATTGTACATAGAGTCGTGAACAATTTAGCTTCCGATCTCAAGCTGCATGCAATGCATAGGATCCGAAATCTAGTTGTGATGGAACCACAGCAATATATCATTGTTCTTCTTGCTGAGACCTTTTGAGCATTTCATGACAAGCTGCTCAGAGGTGAAAGGACGCACCAAAATTCTGAGGATTTCTCGAGAAAAATTCTTAATATGCTTTCTCATTGGATTGATATGTTTACCTGTGTTGCCAGGAAGTAATTGTCAGCATGGCTGTTGTTGGTGCAATTATTGGGGCAGCAGTAGGTGGCTGGATTAACGATGCTTATGGAAGAAAGAAAGCCACACTTATCGCTGATGTTATTTTTACTATGGGATCAGTTGTCATGGCTGCTGCACCAGATCCTTATGTTCTCATACTGGGACGCCTTTTGGTTGGGCTGGGTGTAGGCATAGCTTCTGTTACTGCACCAGTGTATATTGCAGAAGCATCGCCATCAGAAATAAGAGGAGGATTAGTTAGCACAAATACGCTTATGATAACCGGGGGGCAGTTTCTTTCCTACCTCATAAATCTTGCTTTTACACAGGTTAGTTTTCGTGCTTCATCTTTTGGGTTTGGCTTGTGTGACTTGCAACAATATTAGAGGTTATTCAAGCTTAGCATACAATTGATGGTTATAAGTAGTAGAAATTCTAAAATTTTATATGATGCTGAGCTCATTGTAGAAGTACCATACAAAGATCAGGCATCATTGCGGTATATGTGCTCTTCATTTCTATGGAGAAATACTAGTTTATGATAAATGCAACATAAAATCTTCTATAAATGCTTTTCCTGAAACATGACAGTTTGAAGGATCCAAGATTATTTTCTTAAGCAGTGACTGATGATTTGTAATTTTGCTGTGAAATGTCAAACTGCCTAAGCTGGAAAGTCGAAGTACTTGGTTCTAGCTGTCAGTTCAGTCATGAAGCGACTGAGTAGCGACGTGCCTGTGTTGGATTACCATGCCGTTATGAACAAACTTGCCACGGGCCATTAATTGACATTTTGCTGACATTTCTTGAGCTTTTTAGTTTTTCACGAGTTTCAGGATTTACTGTTCCAAACCTCAAACAAATTGCATGAGAAGAGATAGAAAGAGTGATCTAGTGTCTAAGCGTATATTCTGTTTCCAACTTGTTATTATTTCATTGAAAACCTATCCCGTTCTTCATCCGTCAGGTCCCAGGGACATGGCGATGGATGCTGGGAGTTTCAGGTTTGCCGGCAGTTATTCAATTTGTCTTCATGCTTTTCCTGCCTGAATCCCCTAGATGGCTCTTCATGAAGGTACGGACACGCGTTATTAAAAAAAAAGGAGTTCAGGATGTTGCTTTCCAACGACATTAATCATAATGCCATCTTATAATTTTGTCTCGATGTGCAGGATAGGCAAAATGAAGCTGTTAATGTGCTGTCTAAGATCTATGACTTTGCTCGCTTGGAGGATGAAGTTGAATTTCTTAGAGTTCAGTCAGAGCAGGACCATCAGAAAACAAAGGAGATCAAATACTGGGATGTTTTTAAATTTAAACAGATAAGACTTGCATTCCTTGCTGGAGCAGGACTGCAGGTAATAAACTATGAACAAGTCAACGAGGATATGGTGTTTTGGTAAAATATACTGTTCTATATGTGCATCTTTTGACCTCTGATTCAAGTGGGTGAGTGAATGATATGTCAGCTTTGCTGCTTCATGACCTTTTTGTTGTCAAAATGCACGCATCTCTGATTAAGCCATTTTAGGTTCAAGTGCCCCTATTCTGGAAGTTTATTGGGATTAGCTCTGCACTTGAACATCTATGATATCATTCCATGAAAATTAGAAATATTCTGATAACATCCCAGTTGTATGCAGGCTTTTCAGCAGTTTACAGGTATAAATACGGTTATGTACTACAGCCCGACGATTGTCCAAATGGCTGGCTTCCGCTCCAATGAGCTTGCTCTCCTCCTATCCCTCATAGTAGCTGCCATGAATGCTGCTGGCACTGTTCTTGGCATCTACCTTATTGACCATGCAGGCAGGAGAAAATTGGCTCTTTATAGCTTAGCTGGAGTTATCACATCCCTGATCCTTTTGTCTGTGTCATTTTCAAGCCAATCATCTGACTCTACAAATGGATTATATGGGTGGCTTGCAATTTTGGGTTTAGCCCTATATATTGCCTTCTTTTCGCCCGGGATGGGGCCTGTACCATGGACAGTAAACTCCGAAATATATCCTGAAGAGTATCGTGGAATATGTGGAGGAATGGCGGCTACAGTAAATTGGGTTTCAAACTTGATTGTGGCTCAGTCGTTTCTTTCAATTGCTGCAGCCCTAGGGACTGGCTCAACCTTCTTGATTATTGCTGGTATAGCCGTGCTTGCCTTTCTCTTTGTGGCTGTGTACGTCCCAGAAACCAAAGGATTAACATTTGATGAGGTGGAGCAGATGTGGAGGGAAAGAGCTTGGGGCAAGGATCAAATCACACAAAGTCTTCTTCAGCATGGAACTCAACCCTAGCAGTGTGACACGTTGTATGGTCATTCTCCAAATTCAATTTATATGCAATATGTTTAATGTAATGTTGATGGGATACTTCATGCGTCAAAAGCATAGGGACATGAAGTGCCGAAACTAAGTGACTGCCAAGAAACGTTCCATTATGAGAAGTGGAAGAAGGGAAGAAGAGATTTGAGTGTAAAAATAGTGCAAGGAGTCCCCGAGAACATACCAGCATGACTCTCACGTGGGGTTATTGGCATTTTCACCTTAACCAGTTATTTATTTATTTATTAGGCAGTAATAAATGTGGAAATCGGATAGGTAGGTGGCTGGTTTCCATCAACAACAAATGGAGATGGAATTGCGTCTGCTACTTGGGTGGTTGGCTGAAAAGCGAGTCAAATGGTAATTGTCCTCTCAACATAATAATGTAGCTGCAAAGTAGTGCAGTGGCATTAAAGCGTGGGGGACCAAAGCGCAAACCCCATGAGTGTGGAGGATTGAATGAATCGCAACGCAGGGAGTCCCAAAGCGCAAAACGCGTGTCTCGGGGGCCTAATATTAATGGTTCTGATGAGGGCTTCCTGTACCAGGATCATGATGCCATCTCTCCAATTTCATTAAAATTGGCCCTTGCGTTTTTTTTTCGGTAATTTAAAAAAATACTGTTATCATTTTTAAAATATACTGTTATCATCTTACTCCTACGTCGCTTTATAATTTTAATACAGTATTAACCATACTTTCAGCTGTTTTAATATCCTCCAATGCGAAACAGAATATTTAACAAAGTATTCAGTTCAAAGTTATTTTAGTAAAATATCACTAATTTTACTTGTATTAAAAACCAGACTATTTCCATTATAATCCACCTTATTTAATAATCTTTTTAATTTTATGTGGAAACCACACAAAAAAGTAAACAAAGGATATAGTAGGAGTAATGGTAATCTTGGACCAATTTAAGTTCACGTTTGTAATAAGGAGCTCTCAAGGCGGTTACCAGTTAAAAAAAAAACAAAAAAAAAAAAACAAAAAAAAAAAAGGGAAAATGAAGGGGGGGACAGCGAGTGCCGTGTGGGCTCCGGGGCCACGTGGGTGTCGTAGTTGTGGGGGTCCACCACGCGCATCGTCACCATCGGTCCGTCACCATCCGTCCACGTGCATGACCCATCCTTCGCCTTTTCCTCCCTTTGTTTACCTTCACCCCAATCATTTATTCGCACTTTCCTCCCTTTGTCTCAACCCTTGCCATTTTCCTCCTTAATTCACAGTCTGAGTTTAAAGTTTAAACACTATTTTGTTCCACATTCCCCTGCATACATTAATTAATTTTCAAATATAAAAAAGATAAGTAAATTAATTATCTCCAATTCAGTGAATTCACCTGTGAAAAACCCCGTGTTATATTTAGACTTTGAAGGGAGTCGTGAGTTTCAAAAACAGAATTTATTAAAATGTTATATTTAAAAATAAAAATGAATATTTTATTTGACTTCTATATTTAGAACTCTAAATGATACCATAATTATTCATGGAACTCTGGGCATGTCTGTATAGCTAGATTGATTAGCTAAAATGGGTGTATTTGTTTTAATTGTAGAAGTGAGTATTAACTAGTCACTTTTTTTTTTGGGCCATTGGAGTATTAATAATGTAATCCTATTTATGAAAAAATTTCATATTACAGCGCCAACGAAATAAAGATCGAGAAGTATCCAGATTGGTTGGGAAAGTGGTCGATTTCTGATGCGCCTGCCGGTTGCTTTGTGTCATTCGTTCCAATAGTAATCATTTAATTGAATCGATCGCAATCTTCAATGTTCAAACAAATCGCAGCTTTTGAATACATGTACTGCCAGCTTTTGAATGTATTGTAATGGAAGCCCCTCCCACCAATCCTGGGCTGCTTCGTGTGAAAATTTCCAAACCTTTCACGCTAAGCTGTCACTAAACATTAAAGCTGATGAGAAATACGGCGGCGAATATTCAGCACGAGCATGCACGTGATCAATCAGGTAGTAATTAATTACAAGGCATTCATCAAAATCAATTAATCTTTAATTATAATTATCGGGCCTGGCACGGCAGTGAGAAATTTCTTCGTTTCACACGCCACGTCAATTGCTTCTTTCATACTGTCATGTTGGAGTTCTGTGGCGTGTTGGTGGGGATGCTTCTTTCAAAACGGTGCACAGTGTATTCAAAACATAGACAGCAATTTTTTTAGGCTTAGTTTGTTCCCACTTGCTTTTATAAGGTATAAACTGGGTTAATTAGAAAAAAAATTTTAAGGTACAGTCAAGATCTTTACATATAAATTTACTTCTAAGATTTAAGCTAAGATAACAACGATATTTACAAAGTGATAATTTAACTCTTTCTCTATGAGTACTCAAGGACAAAAGTAATAAGTTTGATCTTAGTATATTGTATTTG